>NC_068937.1:94695319-94758399 GCF_016801865.2 Culex pipiens pallens | reverse complement strand
AATGGCAAGCACGAATTGTCGGTAGCGGACAAAAATGTCATACCCATATATCGCAAAAAACGCATGAGGACAGATTTCATGCAGATTCTGATGTACTTTCATGCCGCCATGCATTATAATCATGCGACCACCGTTTGGGTGTAGGTTATTTAATTTCTTTAGGTAAAATTTAGTAACTTCAATGCCCAACATCGACCCCTAACCTTAACTGATTTTAATTTAACCCACCGGAGGTCGCGTACGTGTACTTTGTACACAGTTTGTAAGGGCACTTGTAAGAAAGGCGAAACACTTGTAAGGGGTAACGAAACGGCCTATTTTATTGCTCAATATAAAAGTTCTGAAAAAGTTCATTATGGAACTCATTTGAGTTGCGAAAAATTCAATTTTTCACAATGTCGTCAAGTTAAACGTTCTTTAATGTCCAAGGTTAGTGTTTGAGCTTTTTCCAATAGTTTATTTTGATTCTACCATTTTAAGAATTATTTGCACTGGCCGGGGGGAGGCGGCAAAAAATTAACAAAACCATAGTCTCAACTCAACATCTGAATGATAAAAGTGTTTTAAAATGCATTTAACACTAATTCAGTTGTTGTGCAATCATTAGTTTTCAAAAATGTAAGATTTGACGAAAACAACCATTTCAGCGAGGACAAAAAAATATTTGCGGTACTGTTCATTGATTTTTTTTTTAATTCTATTTTTTTTTTGGATAAACCCAATCATGCTATAAATGATTCCAAACGTAGGGGAATGCTTTTTAAATTGATTTCAGTTGGTTGTATTTGAAATTCCATTTAAAATTAGATTTTTTTTTGAAAACATATTTGTTTCTGCCCCTTGATTTTTTGGAACAATTCTGAATGGGAGGGGGGGGGGGGACAAATATTTGAAAGAGCAAAAAAGAATAATCGAATCATTAGCGAATTGAAAAAAACAAATGGTAAAGATAAAACCTCATTGTCGCACAAACATTTTTTTTTGCTATTCCGTTTTAAACTTCTGAGCAATGCTCTACGAAATCAGCCGATTTCGACCATTTTTATTTTTTGCATTTTCTGATTAGCTCAAAATCAAGACGAACGTTCCAAATGGGGCCAAACACTCAATACCTTATTTTTTGTTTTGAAAATATAGTTTTCGAAAAGACCAGAAAATTTTACGAATGTTTCATTTTTTAACATTGTAAACCGGACCATTAGATAGTTGCTGAGATATCGGCATTAGAAAATGGAAGGTTGTTTGGTTTAGAATTAGAAAACTTCTTTTGCTCTGTTTCTTTTACTTCAAGCTGTATCTCATCAACCAGAGGTCCACTCTTCAATGTCTTTTAGACAATTTTATAGCAAATTTTCTGAACTTTAAAAAAATAATATTTTCAGAAATAGTCACCGTTTTTTTAAAATAAAAAACTGAAAATATTTCGCTTAAATCAAACTTTCGATGGCTATACCTTGAATACGAATACGAAAAAAAAAATATCTTGAATACGAGGCACTTTATCAAAAAATCTGTTAAGTACTTTTCGATTGCAAAAATGTAATAATTTACTAACCCTAGCTAATTGTAATGCCTTTGTGTAGTTTTTTAGAATGAAATTTAACTTTTAGATTTAAACTCAAAATATTTTTTGCAAATCTTCTTTTGAAGAAAACAAACTAAACAGTGCTCGTAAAATTCAATCCTTTTCGGATTTATAATTGATGAAAATCGAGGCAACCGATATTGAACTGCAAGTTACGCAATGTGGAACATTCGATCCCTGTTCCCCACTCTCTATCTCATCATCTGTTCCAGAAAAGCATTTCGCACTGTTTTGTTCTGATGTTTTTTTCTCTGTTGCTCATAATGTAAATAGATCCACTGCTGGAGCGCAGCAGCAGCACTCCATCGATCTGCGTTCATGCTTCTTAATTTTAGCAAATTCAAATAAACTTAATCCACTCAAACAAACAACTCCGCAGAGTATATAAGAAGAGCACGACCAAATGCATGCATAATTCCTCATTTGTGCACTTCTCTTTCTGCGCAGTGTGTTTGTGCACGATACACGATGAGAGCGACAAAAAAAAATCGCGAAAAATATCGCGCACACACACAAACACACTCTCTGCACCCAACATTTGCACAACAAACTAAAATTAATCTTCGTGTTGACCCTGAACTTGACTGGCCTACCAGCAGAAGCAGCCTCAGCCGCAGAGAGTGTACTTAGCAAAGTGATGGATACATACGTGTAGGCATTTGCTCGTGCTCTCGCTCTCTCAATTTTTTTTTTGTTCGTGGTAGGCCTCTCTGTTTTTGCACACTTTCACAGAAACATTTGATTCAATTATTGTATTCTGTGACTGAGAGGAGAAGACGAATTGATGCAGTCATTGCGTCATTTTGAAGATGATGATGATCGAATCTTTGGTGATCATATTCTAATCTAATCTAATCTAAACAGACCCTAGCGCAGCCAATCTTTCGAAGGGATCCTGGAGAGTGCTTTAGGTTAGATTACGCCTAGCACTCTTCTTGTCATTTATTAACATTTGTAGTGCGCCATTGCATTAGAATGCATTGAAACATCACAAGCGTTAAAGCGGCCAGGCCTACTGCGTAAAGCCGTATCGCAGAGATGACTCGTAATTGGGTTGAGTTTGAGCACTGAGTGTTCGAACAACAACACAATTCTAAATCGACAGGGGAGGAAGAAGCGTGGGGACACACCACCATACGCTCCAAGATTTTTGGTTGTATTCGTTGGGAGCACCATGCTAAGAAGGTTTGGTACTCCGGGACCCTCTGGGATGGGACATTGTATTTCCACGATTGCCCTGGACACTATTTGCCGTGCTGATAGCGCCACAACTTGCTCTTGATCAGATCTTTGGTGATCATATTGCAATTTTACTGGAAATAAATGATTAAAATAAGTGAAACTCTTAATTATTATTTTGGAATATTTACAGTGCTAATAAATCTTCAAGAAAATATTGACTCAAACTTAAAACTCATTATTTCTACTTACTTTAGCTGAACTTATGACAATTTTTTTCCTAATGTACAATCAATTTGCTGCAAAAAAATATCAAAAATGCGTTTGAAGATTAATAAGTTTGATTTAGTACTTAAAAATCATGCCAAAATTTACAAAACTGTTTGTTTGAAGTCGCACCATGTCATATGTTTAATACTAACATTTTGAAAGAGCAAAAATCTTTTGTTTTAAGGTCCTATGCCAATTTTAATAAGGTCCTATAAACAAATGTAAACATTGAGTAAACATCCCGCTAACTCCGATGGACATTGACATGAAGTGTGAGAGGGATACGCTCAATATTTAAAATTAAAAAAAGTCTAGATATTTTCCATCACCCTGCCTGCCTATTGTTTTAATTTTCCCTCTCCTAAGGGCATGTTGACTAACTTTTATTCTGCGGAACACATTGCTTCTCTTGTTTAATTTTTTCATTCATTTTGATTATTTTTAAAAGAATTTATTTTGTTTCGTTTATAATGTTTATTAGCAGTTTCAACAAATCCCAAACACTATCATTTGCCCATTTGCTGTTTTTTTTCGTAAATTTTTCAGTCATTTTTCAGATTTTTTCAAATTGTTTTCACGTTTTGCAAGTAGCAACAAATTGGGTTAAAACATAATCAGAGACAAAAAAAATATTGTTAACTTATGGTTTCTGATGGTATTTGGCTTATTCTACATTTGATCATTTTAGTTTTTTTTTTTCGTTATTTTTCAAACACTTTTTAGTTTTTTTTTTCGTGTTTTTCACATTTTTGACTAAAGAATGATACCATTATTTTTAAAATTGTAGAAAATGCGTAGTTGCATTGTCTGAGACATTATAAAAATTATTGCAAACTTATATTTACTAAAAATATACTAAATTTTAGTAAAAAACATTGCCAGAGTTGACTCCTGAAAAATTACATTTTCAAAACATTGGCAAATTCAAATAAAACTTCTTAACATAAAATCAAAATCAATCGTAAAATTCACAGTTAAAAGAGTTCTTTTTTCCAATCTGATTTAAAGCCTGCTTAGAGGTGGATTAAAGGGTTAAGAGCTCTTTTTTGCCTTTCTTGCTAAAGAAAGATATAGGTTTCTCAACTCCCATATTTTCGATTTTGATTCTTCCGATTATTGTATTTGAAAGCTGATGTACTGAAGATAAACAAGTTGTTGATCAAATAAAAAAAAACAGACTTTTTAAGGGTTTTGTCATGATTTTTCAACGAATTACACAATTTTTAATAACCATAAGGTATACATTTGACAATTCAAATCGTGTTAATATTCCGAAAGATCTCAAACTCAACATCACCCCAAATTTTCATCAAGGTTTATAATTTGATTCTTCAATTAATCTCAATCCCAAAAAGGTATGAGACCACCTTCGCCAAGCAATTTCGTTTCCATTTATATTCGAAATTTATTTCTACATTCATAGTCCAGACCATAATTAAGCATCTGAAACAAACATGACCTTAGGAGGATATTATTTTTGCCTTTTTTACTAGAGAATGGTGTAGGTCATTCTTTTATTATTGCTGGACATCACTTCAATCTTCGTAAATATAAGTTTTTTTTTTCTTTTTCATATTTCAAAACTCAAAAAAAAATGTACGTTCATTCAGATTATAACAAAAATTTATTTAGTGTGTTCAATTTCAGTTAAAATACATACAAAACGGGTAGCTACCCTCATATCCTATTTCTTCTTTTCACTTTCCGTTCGTATTGCCCTACCGTCATCAATGATTTCAATACTGATAGAAACAACGATGACGGCTAGGCACATTTGAATGTACTAAACTAACCAGACAGACACACAAGTCAAGCGCAGAATATACTAACAAAGCGAGACTTCATAATTCTGAATAATCACCGCAGCAGCAGCTACATATGCATGCCAGCTCTATACAAGCACTATATCTGTATGTTTGACAGCTTTTTATTTATTTTGTTTTTTTTTTGTGTCAGCCTGGCAGCAGCAGCAGTGCCAATTTTTGGCGTGATGTGTGCATCCGCAGTTTCGTTTTGTTTCGTTTTTTTTTTTTTTTTGTTGCGATTGCATCCTCCCCAACTGGGTGCTGTTTGATTGTGGGTTGAATTGTTTGGTTTTTTCTTCATTTTGTTGTTGCTTTTTCATATGTTATTTTCTTTTGATGTGCATTTGCAGTTTAGTGCGTTTTTTTCAGGTGATTTCTGCCAGATGAAATAGCAATTTTACGGAACGTTACCGTGCTGAAATTAACTTAGAATACAACCAGACATTTTTAAAGGTTTTTTTTTGTTTTTTTGTGACAATTTAAAAAAAAAACATCAAATTACTCGAAATACTTGCCGAACATTTCAACTCCATAGGTTGGAAGGTGAAAAGAAATACAAGACAAGAAAAAGCAAACATAAGGAAACAACAACAAAGAAACAGAAAAAAACGCTTGTGGGGTAGAGAACAAGAAAAAAAAATGTGTCAGTGTGTTACTCAGCAAGTACACAGTCGCGTCGCGGCGTCGCGTATGGAAAGTGTAAAGAATTTTCTTCTTTTTTATTTTGCAGAAGTTTTTTACCCACCGCAAACTTCTTGGCCAGAGAATGATGATAATAGTGGTATAAAGTTGTTTTTTTCCTGTTCAAGCTCCTCAAGCTCCTGAGGAGGAAGTGGCAGAATGAATTGGATACATAACGTCTGCTCTCAGTCTTGTGTGTGTGTGTGTTGGTAGTTGTCTTGTTCTTTTTACTACAACACAATTGAATCATGTAGAAGACTCTCCTGGCTTTGGCGTCGTCGATTTGGGAGGCTTCGTCAGTGTTGGACGTTGAGTGTTGTCGATTTATTCGCTAGTTTGACTGCAAGCTAGACCAGGAATTGATGAAAGCCGGTATCGATAGCAAGTTAAAGCTTGTTTTATTTTGTTGTTTATTGCATGGACAATCTCATACAATGGATCCCGTATTTATGCACTATTTTTTAGTCATGAATTTATGTTGAATATTGAAATTCATTGCAAACCAAACAAATTATAATATCAGTTCAGCAGAAATTTTAAGATAATTTTTTTGCCTTCCTCACTGATGAGGTACCTAAACATGGATATTTTTTTACTTTTCAAATCTTAGGGTAGATTTGAAAATTTTGATATTTTGTGCCGATACAGTCCAGACTCGATTATCCGAAGCCTCGGTTATCCGAAGTTTCGATTATCCGAAGGTTTGTATGGGACTACGGATAATCGAATCATGAACAAATTTTTTTTTCTTTTTTTTTTCTTAGGGTACGTTATCCCTTAGTGGACCCCTTTCCTATAGTGGACCCTCTGAAGGGTTTTTGATGAAAAATTTAATAAAATCACAATTTCAAGCGTGTTGTTGTCTACAAATCTTTTATTTGGCATGTTCAGCATCATTTAAATAAATGTTGACTGATATTGAATTCTCGACTTTTTTTTGATTAGGTCCTATAAACATATGAAAGACAATAGGTTATAGGACCTTTTCAAAAAAAACTCTGGAATTGTCCTTTTCACCAAAATAAGTGTTTTGAGTTCGACATCTGAAATCAGTCATGGCCACTAGCATTTTCACAACAAAACTGCATTTATATTTTATGATTGAATTAACTATCCAATCATGTTTTGACTGATTATTTAACTTCAGCAAGTCGAAATAATTTAAGTTTAAGGAACTTTACTAAAATAAAGCGAAGAACTGCTCATTTTCGAGCAAAAATTAGGGGGGTCCAATATAGGACATCCAAAATCCAAACTTTTCCAAAAGTGGACCCCAAAATTACTTTTTTTTAATTATTTTTATGTTTACAGTGGTTTTTGAAACGTTTTCTCTGATCTTTTTCGGAAATAAATGTGTTTAAATGTCTGTTAGGTTTTTTTGTTGTTTAAAGCCAAATTTGTTAACAAAACATATTTGTTTATGATGCTTTTCAACGTTGCCGAGCCTGAGCAAAATCCTGAGCCTGAGTAAAATCCATCTTTTATTCATTATATCTATCATTAGACCTACACCATGCATCAAAACATTAAATATCGGTTAAATTTGGTATAAAAATAACAGTTTGCCTATAGTGGACCCGGGTCCACAATCGGATTATGGACCTGGGTCCACTATAGGAAAAGGGGGTCCATAACAGGCAAAAAAACTTTTTTTCAAATGGCTATTTTTCTGCTAAAAAACAAATAAACTGATGAAACAAATAGTCAAAATTGTTCAAAAGACTTCAGTTTTCATTGTTTGGTACAAAGGGTTATGAAAAAGTGCTTAAAATATTGAAAATTTGTGAAAAATGTGCTTCGGCTCTACTAGGGGGTCCACTAATGCTTAAAATACCCTACTTTAAACATCGAATTCGAGCTCTGCGACCAAATTTTAGTCGAATTTGTTCCAAATTTAAAAGACAAAAATCACAAGATGCTGTGCGCCTTCTCACATACGCATGCACTCACCCGTAAAACACACCGACGACGATCGACGAAAACGAAACGCGAAAAAACGTTTGTACCCCGTTGGTTGGTCAAAGTTAAACTAAAAAGTGACGAACTGTCTTTTTTTACACGGTGCTCACGCACACTATCAAAACAAACGTTTGGTAGTGTGTGTGAACTCCGTGTAAAAAGGGTGTCAACCTAAAAAATTATCCCCGTTTGTTTGACAACAGTTGCTGTCAAACCATCGGGGTTTGATTGTATTCAATTTTCGTCAATACTTAGATATTTTGGAAACTAATGATTGCAAAACACCTGAACAGGTGTTTAATGAATTTTAAAACACTTTTTGCATTAAAATTTTGAACCATAGCTCGTAAATTCATTTTTTAAACTTTTTTTGCCCCCCCTCCCCCTTCCTCGACTTTGGTCAGAGGCGAGGGACATAAACTTCAAAAAATATTTGCAACGGCCTAACTCTAGAAATAATATATTGTTTTTTTTTAATTTTATTTTTTTGACGAAGATCATCTAATTTTGAAATGTCTACTATATTTACATTGGAAATTGGATCAATAGTTTCCGAGATATCGTCAGTTGAAAATTACAGGTTAATTAGGAGACGCTTAGAAAACTTCATTTTCATCTATTCGAATTCTTTGTGAGGCTGTATCTCAGAAACAAATTGCCCGATTTTCAATGTTCAGAAAGAAAAAAAATTTCAAGCCTTTCAAAAATAAAATTTTTAGGGGTTGTAGAAGTATTTTTAAAATGCAAAAAAGAAATCGATAAGGCCAATGCCAATATTTTTAAAAGTTTGTGGGTTGGCGAAAATATAAAAAATATAAATATAAAAAAATATATGCAAAAGTGTTAAAAAAATGCATTTCACACTTGTTCAGTTAATTTGCAATCAATAGTTTTCAAAAAATGTAAGATTTGACAAACACAAAAATTTTACAAAAGATTTTTCAATATACACAAAAAATCAAAAATGATTCCAAACGCAATGGAATGCCTTGCGGTGGTACCTGAAACATTTCAAAACATTTGTACCAGCCTAATGTACACCTAAAAGCAGCTATAATTTAAAAACGGTACATATAATCAATTAAAAAAATTCTAAGTACTTTTCGATTGTACATTTTTAATTTTTTTTTATCTAGATTTCAATATTTTCCAAAAACCACGATTTATTTTTTTTTCAAAATAATTCCTCAAACCAGATCTTGCACAATCACGCACTACGGCTATAAACTTCTGAGTCAGAAGATGTCTTTTTAAGTAAATTTTGGGAATTCAACTTCATGTGATAAAAAGTTAAATTAAAAATTGGAAAATTGTTTTTTTCCGTGTACCTATTCTTTCGAAAAGTCTTAATCATAACCTGGGTGCAGAATAGTGGTCAAATCAATTCCGTTTCCGTGCAGAATAGTGGTTCGCAAAGCGGCATCAATTCAGAGCTGTCAAAGCGGAACCAATTTACTGTTTGCAAAATGATACCAAGAAGTGGCAAGTATTGTAACCGATCTATAATTTATTTTGTCACGATTAAAAAAATGACTCGAGCTTTTGAGGTATTCGAAGTCAACAAATCTTGAGATAAAAAGATACATAATCTCGGATCTTCCATTCGGTTGTTCTTCTGGTTCACAAAATTCCACCCACTTCTGACGCAATTTTTCTTCACGTGGAAAAATAAAAAAGTATCTTTTGGCTGCCCATCGTTTAGTCTACGAACAAAAAATGCGCGAAGCACTTAATTTTTCAGCGAAAACTTTAACATCAACAGATTCAAAATGTTTCAAAACAAGTCACTTCAGCAGCAAAAAATATGTCACGCTTAAGCTTGAACAAAGCCTTCTATTTGTTTATGTTTACAGCATTAGTGCACTTGTATTAGTGAGGAGCAGTTGAGAGCATTCAAAAATCACGTTACGCATTCTGTCTTTTCAGCACCCAGATCATAACCTACAACTTCGCTGAAGACACCAAGACACATTACTTCTTTTGACATAAAGACATAGGGATGCATGTACAATGTTTCATATAAATCAGAAATGAAATTTTTTGCCATTAAAACTCTGAAAAAAATATTTTCGTGTATTCATCGACGATTAAAAATTTTTGCTAGTAGCATAACTGTAATTTAACCGAGTCACTTAGCCTAGTGATCAGGGCTGTGGAGTCCGAGTCGGAGTCGGAGCCGGAGTCGGTGGAGTCGGATCTTTTTGGGGACCTGAAGTCGGAGTCGGAGTCGGAGTCGTCAAAACTCGAACAGCTGGAGTCGAAGCCGGAGTCGGATTCGTCTAAATTTTATGAGCTGGAGTCGGAGTCGGAGCCGAAAATTTCTGATAACACAGAGTCGGAGTCGGAGTTATTTATAATTCAACAAAAAATATGTTTCTTTTATTGTTCACAAAACTTCTTATTTTTTAATTGTTTTTTTTAAGTAGTATGCATTGCATCGCCATTTTTTTAATAGATTTATCAGATGAGTAATTCTCTACGAAATCTTCCAATTTAAACCTTTTTTATTTATTTTTTTTTTGCTATATTTGGCTCAAACTTTATGGGGGCCCTCCCTATCACCAAAGAAGCCATTTTGTGTCATTGATTCACTATTACTAATCTCCATACAATTTTGGCAGGTGTTTATATAAAAATGGTGCGTAAATATTAGAAAACCTGTCACTTTTCAAGGTTTTTTTTTTTATTGATTGATCTTCGGCAATGTTTGATTGAACTGTTGATGAGAACTGTTAATAAAATAGGTACACAGAAAATAATTTGGTGATTTTTTAGTTAACTTTTTTTTACTAAAATTCTATTTCCCAAAATCGGTATTTTAAAATTTTTGAGTTTTTTTGTATGTTTCAGGGGACAAAACCTCGCATCTTTTAAGCCATTCTGAAGTATGGACCAAAATTTTGCCGACGAGTTATGATTATTTTAAACAGTGATTTATGTAAAAAATTATATCTTGTACATTTTCTGACCTTTTTTTCCTTCCTCACTTTACTGAGGAAAGGCTATAAAATCACTCGAAAAACGAACTTTTTAGTTAGATCTCCTAGACCTACCTTCATTTGTACATATCGACTCAGAATCACCAGCTGAGCAAATGTCTGTGGGTTTGGCTGTATGTAGACATGTGTACCAAATCAATGTCACTGGAATATCTTTTCACAGGCTCAACCGATTTTGGCCGGAATGGTTTTAATCGATCCGTCTTAACGTCCCCTAAGTTGCTATTTAGATTCATGCAGTTTTATCATGTATTTAAAAAGTTTTGTTAAAAAAACTGTTTCATATTAAATTAAAATTATGGTAAAAAGGGTGGTTTTTTCATGAAACCCTCACATGTTATATATTTTTAGAAAGCATATGAGAAGACCTTTCTTGTGGTTTAAGAATTTTCAAGATCTGACTTACCTATCTAAAATTACAAGCAGTTTAAAAAATGGTCTGAATTTACATAACCTCAAATGGTTCCGTCTGATCGCCACGAAAAAAGCCTTGTAGAGGGATGCCATTTTCCTGAAAGGCGGTATCTGTATAATCTTGACAAAAAGTCTGTAGGAAGTCTGTTTTTTTTACTCGACACTTATTTTTATTAGGACCTCTTAGGTGCTGCGATCACGTTAGGGGAGATCCATAAACCATGTGGACACTTTAGGGGATTGTAATCACTCTTTAAATGAGAGGAAGGCACCAACCACCTAAAGGTGGATTAAGTTACGTTTTTTATGTAAAATCGAAAAGTGCTTTACACATTTTTTGATTAAGTATACCGTTTTAAAAATATATCCATTCAAAGTTAAATTTGAGCATGAGCATGGTTGACTGCCAATGAGCTGCTACTCCGTTATTGACAGATCAGCTGAAGTTAAACTATGAATCAAAAATGATCAGTGGGAGCCAACCATCCGTTCACTGTTTAACCTCTGAAGATCCCTACTTTATAAGTCAATACCGGCGTGCTCCCAAGAAGCCTACAGTTCAACGAAAGGGAGGAATGTTAGTCCGATAATTGAAGTTGCAGACTCATCAAGCATACAGCTTTTCGCTATATACCTGTTGATACCGCATGAGACCGTTGAATCCACAGCATCTCCTTCAAGCATCACGTGATTAATATTTTTTTGGGTTAGTTGGATAAGGTATTTGCTTTTCGATGCCTCCCGAGCTACGATGCTATGGTGATGACTTTCATAACAGACCCGTCGGCGAGCCTTCCGAGCAACGATGCTATGGGAAGGTCTTTCTGGTTAACACACAAAATCACTCACACACAGTTATTTTACTCCACTATTATCTCGACGATCCAAAATGTCTTTCGATCATATCATTACCCGGCGCCGTGCCTTTCGATCAACGTTGATATGGAAAGGGCTTTGAAAATCACAAAACAATTAATTAAGATTACAAAAGCACATAAAACACAAATTACTCCACGAAAATGACGCTCAAGACGCAAATAATTCAGTAAGGCAAGCGCGTGGCCTCGTCGTAGCACACAATTCACGACAAAAAAAGCGAAACAAAAGGCACACAAAAAATGTTTATTATTTATTACAAAAAAAATAAAAGTATTTTTTCCGAAAAGATCGGAAAATTTCACGAATGTTTCATTTTTCAATATTGAAAATCGGACAATTAATTGCTGATATATTGACATTAGAAAATGGAGAGTTGATTGGGTTAGACTAAAAAAAAAAAACAATTTTCCTGTTTCTTTTTCTTTTATCCGCTAAATCTCAGCAACCAGTGGTCCAATCTTCTCAGTAGGAAATTTTTTGAACTTTTCGAAAACAATATTTTAGAAATGGACAATCAAGGACACTATTTCAAAAAAAATCAGGAAACCGGATTTTTTTGGACAAAATTTAAATTTGAAAGGCTTTATTTTTAAAAGGGTGCACTCAAGGGTGCACTTGTAAAGTACTTTTCGATTGTAAATTCGATTTACATAACAATGAGGTCAAAAAATTTACAAAAATCACTATTTAAAAAAAATTATAAATCGTCGGCAAAATTTTGGTCCATAATTCTGAATTCTAGAGTTTTTTTAAAAGGTCCTATAAACTATCGTCTTTCATATATTTATAGAACCAATTCAAAAAAAAAACTCTAGAATTGTTCTTCTGAAAATGCCTTCAATACTGGAGATATTTTTGATTTCTGTTTCAATAACGTTTAAAACTTGTTACCTGGAAACTTTTTTTCAGTTTTGTGATTCGAACTTAATTTCCTTGAGAAAAACAGGACATTTAGAGTGCATTTAAGTAATTTTATGTATCAATGTTTTCAAAATAAGAGTTAACTAGCTTTTGAAACATTTAAAAAAAACATAAAAAAAAGCTTTTGAAACATTTAAAAATATGTGGAGTCGGAGTCGGAGTCGGAGCTAACCATTTGTTGAAAGCTGGAGTCGGAGTCGGCTAGAGTTTGTAGGCCGGAGTTGGAGTCGGAGTCGGAGTCGGTTCGAGCTGAAAGCCGGAGCCGGAGTCGGAGTCGGCTAATCTCAGAAAGCCGGAGTCGGAGTCGGAGTCGTTTGAAACATGACCCGACTCCGCAGCCCTGCAGTGGTAACGCTTCCGCCTCGTAAGCGGTAGATCGGGGTTTAAATCCCGGCTCGGACCAACACAACTGGTGATCGTTGCTCTTCTGGATTCGATTGCTTAGTAAAGGGAAGGTAGTGCATCGTCACAAACTGGACCTTATCACGACACCTTAGGAAGGCGACCTATGGAATGTTAACATTAACCTTAATATGTTAACATTAGTTGAGTTAAAAACTGCCACTTAATCCGCTTTGTAAATGCCGGCCTCGATACTCTTCAAGAGTGTTTTCCTCAGAAACTGGGAAAGATTTACTTTTATAACTGTAATAGTGTGGCTCTGGTTGCCACGATGACTGCTGAGCCAGTCCGTTGTTTGTCTATTTTATTCTATTGACGCATTTTTTGCTCCTTTTTTTCTACATCACAGCCGGGTTCATTGTTCTATGATTTGCAATTGTTTCATGAGAAGATTCTTTCTAAATTGCGTTAGCAAATTATAAATTATCATTCAATTCGACGATTGTTTCAACGCGATTGTTCAAGTCCATCATAACTCATCAGTCATTAATTAGTCTCTAATCTTATAATTATTTAAAAGCATAAATCTTCTAAGGTTAACTCTACGTAAATATGTTACGCTGAGTATTATATTTCACCTTTTAATTACATATAATTTTGGTTCTATCTTTCCACAGCCAGCTGTCTAAGATTGAATCATTTATGCTAAACTCAACACCATATAAAAAATATACGGAATTCGGCGTTAGTGGCCAGTATTTTTAAAATTTCTAGATTAGTTCAATGTTTAAATATATTATTTTGTCAAGATTTGGGAAAAACTATAACAAACTAACTTAAAAAATATTTTTGGCTAATATTTTTCCTCTCTCAATTTTATCTTTCCAGGTGCGTGTCCAAATCTTCTAATCCACTTCGGACGTCTTCAAAGTAAGTTTCGGCGAGACTGTACGTACTGTATCTACGCACATTTCATAGATCGTGTTGAAGAATCCAAAGCCCGAATTTCGGTGGGCAGTTTATCTTGCCATACTTTTGTTCAGCTCTTCATGTTTATGTATACATAGCCAGACGGTAGAACGCATTATTGTGCGTAAATTGTGCGTTAAGTTTTTTTTTTTGCTAAGACGAATGAAAATCGGCAAAGCCGGCTTTACAGATTTAAAAGGGGAGAGCAAAAAGTACAAATTCTTGGTAATGACTTGGGAATTTTAAGCTTGGTGAATAATTGTTTTGAAATGATGGAATTATCATTTAACTAAACATTTTTATTAAAAACAAGCTAAACCCGACAAACTTCGTCTTGCCTTTTTTTGTTTCTTGACATTTAAGCTTGTTTGCACATTCAGCCTCCTATGATCAAAGTTTGATTTTACATAACATTTCCCTTACAATCTGCAGATTTTCCGGAATCTATTCCAGAGTGTCCAAAGTTGTCACTTTTTGGCGTAAGAACCTTCCTTGAACTTATACGAACCCAACGCAACAAAGAACACCTCGATCCGACGCTCCGTATTGAACTGATACGCGTTCGAACAAAACCGTCGAAATTTTATATACATAGAAGATTTGTTAAATGGAGTATGAAACATTCCGAATATCAACACGATTTGAACTAAAATTAAGATGCTTGACTGATCCAACCATGTCGTGCCTTCATGTCAAGAATTCACATCGTGGCACTCGTTTTAAAAATAACTGTAGACGGCAATGCTGCGGTTGAACTTCAGTTCAAGGGCACAATGCTGGTGTTGGAGATACTTTTTTCGTCCCTCAAAGTTCTGGAGTGAAGCAGAGGACGTCCCAGTTTAATTATAGTTTACGTACAACTTACGAGTCTTCTGTTATAGATTGGATGCAACTTTGTTGTTTCCTCGGTAATCTCCTCCTGCCGATCTATCACGTTGCTCACGTTTTGCGGTGCCTCTCTATTCGGTTTAGGGTGCGTGTTTTACAGATCGATCGAAATAAATCAGGTTGATTAGATGTGATCAATTAACTTTGCAGGGATTTTGTTGAGGAAATAATCGTTTCATACAAAGTCACAACATTTCTTGGCAGAACAAATCTTAAATACACTGGAATCGCTCGGAATCAATTACAAAACAGTTTTGATTCCGCTCCAGCTATTTCCATCGCTGATAGCTTATCGCACCGACGACCATCCGATCACCACCAGATTATACAAAACAAGCGCCTGGGCCTTGGACAACGTGGCGGCGAGGCACTGCACTGAGCGAGACATAAAAAACTTGCTGATTTTCTCAAGGCTATTCCGGAAAAAAAATGTTCATTCAAGATTCTAAAAAAAATGGTTTGAAATTGAAAGTGGATCTCCGCACCGCAGTTCGAGTCCAAATCTTCGCCAGAAACAACTTCTCACCAGCTGGTAGCGAAGCCCGGTGCGAAATACGTCATTCAGCCGCCCGAGAACATGTGTTATTCAAATTGAGTTCTTGGCTGTTCTTTCCTGTCTATTACCGGCAGATTTAAATTTCTAGGACTCGTTCAACTGGAAGATGCTTGCTGAAGAATAATGGTCTAGGACTTTCTGCAGAAATGACAAAAATGGAAAAAAGCATCAAATTCAAACACTAAACCACAAAAAAATTGCATGAACCTCGGATACTCAATTACTGAAATCAACCAAAATATATTTTAGAACAAACTGCTCATATTTGACATATTCAACACAAACAACACAACACTATTTTTCAACAAAAATCCTTGTTTTATGAAATTTTTCCAATGTTTTTGAAAATGTTATTTTTTCTGGGGTCAACCTTGCCTGTGTTTCTTACTAACTTTCTTATATATTATGTGGAAATAAGTAGGCAGTAATTTTTGTAGTGTGCCAGACTATGCCTCTAAGCATTTTTTAACAATTTAAATGATAATGGTATCGTTTTTTAGCAGAAAATGTGAAAACCAAGCAAAAAATTTAAAAAGTGACTGTAAAAACATGAAAAAACAAGATAGGAAAAAGGTAATACACTCAACCCCCGGTGGTTGGTCACTTTTTCGTTTGACACTTTTTTAGTTTGTACCCCGTTGGTTGGTCAAAGTCAAACTAAAAAGTGACGAACTGTCACTTTTTACACGGCGCTCACGCACACTATCAAAACAAACGTTTGGTGGTGTGTGTGAACTCCGTGTAAAAGAGGTGTCAAACTAAAAAGTGACCCCGTTCGTTTGACAACAGTTGGTGTCAAACCATCGGGGTTTGAGTGTAATGTAAATTGAAATACTAAAAATGTAACAAGAAAAACAACAAAACTACTGAAGTAAAGATTTTCGTAGAACAAAAGTTGCTCAAATAGACTTTAGGAGGTCACGGGAAAAATAAAAAATGTTCGAAGAAAAAGTTTGGGCAGTAAATGGTTAATTTCGTTTACAAACACTCAATTAAAACAAATATAAATTTCAGTTGAATTTGATATAGTGAAACCATATCACATATCAGGATGTTATCCCATAACTGTCGATTTATATTGCCATGTACACTAAAATCAAACAAACGTAGTACCAAACCGTAGTATTTGAATAAAAGTTGAAGTTGAAGAAGAATCTTATGTTTCCTTTTGTTCTAGTTTGAAAAAGTGTGGAAAATAATGTTCAAAAATATCATTATTTCGTCACTTGTGTGCTATCTTGAGACTTGTATCTTGTGTTGAAAGTTATCGAAACGCAAAATTTAAATCCTATCGTGCTATCGTACGCGTTCTATCTCGTCGCACATCGCTTGATGACGTTCCGAGAAAAACGCGTTTTAATGTTTGACCTTGAATAAACTAAAACTAGAGCACGCAATGTAAACAATAACAAACACGTTTTGTTTGGCTGACCGTTCTGTGACCGAACTTGGTTGTTACCGGAGTCTCGAGCTACAGTCATGCCTCGGTTTAGCACCGCATATGGGGGATGCAAAACCGAAGCGTGCATAACCGAGGCACAGAACTTATGGGATTTTGGCTATATGAGAGACATTGGCTTTAATCGTACGAAAAATCATGCAAACATCAAAAAATTATAGTGTTTTGGAATCGGGATGATGTCAGCTATCCATTAAAATTATTATTTCATGAAAATTTTCACAAAAATACGTATTTTTCCTGTATTTCGAAAATGCATTTTTTTTCTCTAAAGAATCCAAAAATAGATTGTTATTGCAATATGGGTATCAAATGATCAGGGTTTTTTCATACATTTTGAATGTAATAGCAACATTTTTAGAAAATACTCAAAATTTTCACAAAACTACGTCTTTTCGAAAAAAATACTCAAAATTTCATTTTTTACAATATGGGCATCAAACGATCGGGATTTTTTCATACATTTCGAATGTAATAACAACATTTTCAGAAAATACTCAAAATTTTCACAAAACTACGTATTTTAGAATAAAATACTCAAAATTTCCGTTTTTACAATGTGGGTATCGAACGATCGGGATTTTTTCATACATTTCGAATTTAATAACAATATTTTTTGAAAATACTCATAATTTTCACAAAACTACGTATTTATGAAAAAAAAAATACTCAAAATTTCCGTTTTTACAAGATGGGTATCATACGATCGGGATAGTTTCATACATTTCGAATGTAATAACAATATTTTTTGATAATACTCAAAATTTTCACAAAACTACGTATTTTCGAAAAAAATACTGAAAATTTCCGTTTTTACAATGTGGGTGTCCAACGATCGGCATTTTTTCATACATTTCGAAAGTTATTAAAAAAATGAAAATACTCAAAATTTCACAAAACTACGTATTTCACAAAACTACATATTGTAAAAACTGAAATTTTGAAAAGTTTTACAAAAATACGTAGTTTTGTGAAAATTTTGAGTATTTTCTAAAAATGTTGTTATTACATTCGAAATGTTTGAAAAAATCCCGATAGTTTGATACCCATATTGTAAAAATTGAAATTTTGAGTATTTTTTTCGAAAAAAACGTAGTTTTGTGAAAATTTTGAGTATTTTCTAAAAATGTTGTTATTATATCCGAAATGTACGAAAAACCTGATCATTTGATACCCATATTGCAATAACGATATATTTTTGGATTCTTTAGAGAAAAAAATCCATTTTCGAAATACAGGAAAAATACGTATTTTTGTGAAAATTTTCATGAAATAATAATAACTGACATCATCCCGATTCCAAAACACTATAATTTTTTGATGTTTGCATGATTTTTTATACGATTAAAGCCAATGTCTCCCATATAGCCAAAAACCCATAAGCTCTGTGCTTCAGTTAAGCACTGGGCCGTGCTTAACCGAGGCAGCTGAACGGTGCAAAACCGGGGCAGTGCAAAACCGAGGCATGACTGTATAATTTAAAATGTTCAAAGTAGTCGGGCATGTACGTGTGGCAATCCGTCCTCTTACTGAATTTCTTTTGGCCAGTTGTCGCACTTGTAGCAATGCTTTGAAATTTAGGATAACTGAATAGAAATTAGAGATTATTTTTCGAATTACTCGATTTATAACTTTCAATAATTATTAAGTGCTAAAAGGTTTGAAAACTGGAGTTTATGTATAATATGGGATTGAAGACTTATGTGATTTTATTTGAGAAAAGTTTGAACCCTTTTCAATAGAAGTTAAAAGTTGAAAATACGATCCAAAGATCACAGGAAATCTTTTGAAGTTCACCCCGAATGTCAAAACCACAAACGCTCTGGAAGTCAATACCGATCCCCTGTTCGCAAAACTTGATAACGCGATCCTGCCTGACATGGGAAAGCGCCATCAAAACAAGTGATTAGGGACGGGTGTGTCACGTGGGCGCGAGAACTTTCCTCTTCGTTTCAATGATGGGCCAAACTAGCAAAAAAAGTCCAATGACGTCGATTCCCCGTAATAGACGATCAGTTCACTATAGTTTACAATATCAGGACGATAGTAGGTAGTTCTGAGCCTGCAAAAATAAACGAGTTTGCAGCTTGTATTGCGTTCGAGCCTGGGCGATGTTTTGTACACAGGGCAGGAATTGATCGATCAATAACGGATGGCTACAATCAATGAACGGCTGAGGATCTGCAGAGATTTGCCGGAGATTATGAGGGGTTGTCACGTTTAGGTGAACGCGACGTAACGCGAAGTGCAGTTAGATTTTGCACGTGAGATGTACTCCTGAAAATGATATCACTTTTTATCAGATGTTCAACTCACTCTTCATTTCTCAGAGTAAGATATCTCGAATGGTTGATTTTACAACTCTGCAAACAAGTTTCAGTTTCATTTTCTATTGATAGAGCTCACACACATCTCTAGAGATCTATCCAACCATAGAGAGCATTATAGTTCTATCACTTTCAACAAATGTTTCGTTTTTTGGCGAACTAGTAATTAATGCGTCCCCCTCTTACACTACCAACACTCCAGCACATTTATCCTATCCCAATTCAGAATCTAAACATCGTATTTACGCATATGTACGAATGTTATTTACTATTTACTCTACTACATGTTCAGCTCATCATTGTATTGTTGGGGCTGCTGAATTTGTGGGGCGAAACCCCACACCAGCGTCGCACAGCTGTTTTTATAGTCGCCCCGGCATCATCACCACCATCATCGGTGGCGTCGTCGATCGTCGATGAGAACTCTACACTCGCGAAGTATTTATTTTATTTTTCGCGATGGGCCCATGAATGTATGTGGAGAGGTGTACTCATCCATCACTGCACGATTGAATGGTTTGTTTTTATGTTTTGCGCACAGTTGAAAAAGTTATTTTATTAAAAAAATTAATAACAATGTAACAGAAATGGCGTTGGATAACATGTTTATGTCAGATAAGTGCTAGGGTCCTAAAGCTCTATGTAATTTTTATGTACACAGAAAAAAATGATGGTAATATTCATCAGGAAATGGTGACAGATTTTGTGTCAAAAAAGTGTAATATTACATCAATAAATGATGAATTTTCATCAGTTTCTGGTGATATTCACAAGGTTCACATTTTAAAACATTTTTCAGGCAATATTACTCAAAAAAGAGGTAATATTCAACCTACCAAATTTTCAACATTCCAAAAATCATCTTTTTTGCCTTTCTTACTAAAGAAAGGTATAGGTTTTACTTTATGGCTGGAAGTCATTTTCATCTTCGTAAATATGTCGATTCTGCATGAATTTTAATCGGAAAAATCGCCAAAAAATCACACTGCATCGATTTTTGACGCTCTATCGATTCACCTTGACAGAACTCGTCTATCTCCAACCCTCGAATTTTGAGAAAATAAATTCCGTGGAGTTCGAGTGATGTCCGTGTGTGGTAAAATTTTTGCAAAATTTTGTGTCGCGAAGTCCTCGGCTCCCCTATTTTCGATTTTGATTGTTCCAAGTGCATTTGAAAGCTGGTGTGCGAACCGGGGTCATTTTGAGGCCTATTTTAGAAATATCCTCCTGTTTTCGGATGTGGCCAGACTTTTCAACAAATTACACAGTTTTCAAATGAAAATATGGTAAATTTTTTTTCATTTTCATATCTTTATTTATCTCAAAAATTGCATTTTCGAGCTCTACAACCTCCCAAATTTTCATCAAGATTCATAATTTGGTTCTGGAGTAAGAGCCGTTTGATTAACCTACCATAAGAAAAAAAATCCATAAAAAAGGTAAAAGCCCACCTGGTGACCTTCGCCAACATTTTTCGTTTCTAATTGTATCCGAAATTTCTTCCTACATTCATAGTACAGACCATGAGGAAGCATCTGAACAAATTTGACATCTATCGACAATCCCGATAATTTTTTAGAACGATTTACTTTTTGCCTTTCTTACTAAAGAAAGGTATAGGGGAAATCTACCCATTTTAATCCTAATAAGCGGTCGTGTTTGAATGATGCTGGATAATCTAGAGTCTCCCTTGAATTTTACTAAAACCAAGTACACCAACGAGTAGAGCAAGTTTTTGTGAACATTTCTGTTTATTTTCACTTTCACTAAAAGTTATTCTACCTCTTTACCAAGCATTTAACAAAAAAAAATCCCAAGGGTGTTCTAATCGAAGCTAATGCATTGGGCCACGCCCATTTTTCTTATATCGGCTTAGTTCTTTTTTCTTCCAACACTCTGTCGAGTGTTGCCATTTGCGCTGACAGTTCAAACGAACACTCACGAAAAGTGGCATTTATAGGGAAAGTTTCCTGGCATCGCTGGCTGTGCTGCTGGTGGTGTTGACGGCCAGCCTTTGTTCTTTTTTGCCTTCGTCTCTCGCTCGGTTTTCTTCAGCCTTCGATTGGAATGCAAAGTGAAAATTGAAACGTCAAACGACTTGGCGCGTTTGTTTTTTTGATGGCGCTTGCTAATTTATTACATTTTTCGGGATTATTCTTCAAGTGAGTGCCTTACTAATGATCAAAAGAACATGTTGCCGGTAGTTGGAAGCAATTTCATATCTTAAGCGCCGTGAAAAAGTAAGCGAAAGTGAAAAGTTAATTTTGGCGATATTCATTAAGCGTTTGAGGGATTCTCGTGTGTGTCACTGTGTGTGCCAACAAAATGATGAGAAGTGGTCTCGCAAAATACAAATTATGATCAAAAGTGCATTAAATGTAATCTTTTTGGCCAGTAAGTGGCATACATTTGAGTGCTTACTCGAGGCGGTGCTGTTGCTGGTAAGTTTATAGCCCAAATAGTATTTTTGGAGCTTTAATCGAGCATCAAACTCTCCATATGACGAAGATAGGTGTTTGATTGGAAAGGGTAGATTTCCCCTAGGTTTTACTTTATGGCTGGACATCATTTTCATCTTCGTAAATATTACGATTCAGCATGAATTTTCATCGGAAAAATCGTCAAAAAATCACACTGCATCGATTTTCGACGCTTCGTCGCCAAGTCGACAAGTTGTCAAGTTGAGCTTCGAATACTGGTGCGAGAATGCTGGCGCATATATTTTGTGGCTCGAGATATACTCGTTTTGTAGTAACTTGTCTACCGATGTTTCCTACAACATGTAAGATATCATAGCTTTTCGGTTTCTTTTGCCCTGTCGGTTTTTGCATAACTGTCCAATATTTATGTAAAAACTTTTGTGACATAGGACATTCATTCGGCTACAATCAATTTGTTTCCCGTGTGCTCCTAAAATCGCCTAAATGTAGACTTCATTTTTTCGTGATTTTGTAAGTTTATTTAACAGAGTTCATAGGATTCCAATAGGAGCTTTCATCGTTTTCAAAGTTTTCAATGCTGGCGACGCCAATGGCTTTCTACCTAAGGTACTCGCGATTGAGTGTGTAGTGGTGCGGTTGTAAAAATAGCTATCTCTGACTCTGTCGCTTTCGTAGAAGCTGAATGGCACACGCGGTTCACTTGTACCTCGGTTTTTCTTTGCGCCTGCTTTGTTCGGTACGATGGTACGATGAACCAAAACCAAAACCGCGGTGTGCGTTGTCACTGGCGCATGGGAAGCTTGCTATGCTCGCGTTTGTCATAAACGCTTGTTTGATTAAGAATATGTACGATAAAAAATATTCTTTTGGTGAAAATTACGTTTTTTATTTCTTTTGGAAAACTTATTATTTATAATACTTTGCTTTCATCATAAGACATCCTTTTTTGCTGACGTCATAAATAAACAAAGTCGATGTTATGAATTGAAAGAAGTTCTACCATTGTTATATTTTTTAGTAAGAAAGGCTCTATCTCACCCCAGGTGGGATTAAATCGGGTTTTTTACTGTGTATAACTTTTTTCATTTTAATACAAAACAAATAAATTGAAAAGACAACATTTTACGATGGATCTGTCAAGTAGGATGCTTTCTGCGATTTCTATCAAGAACAGGGATGCCACTTGTTTTTTTTTTAATTTCTGTAAAAAAGTCTGTGTATGTCTGTGCATTTGTTTAAAATGCAAATACAGTCCAGACTCGATTATCCGAAGTTTCGATTATCCGAAGTACGATTATCCGAAGGTTTGTATGGGACTTCGGATAATCGAATCAAGGACAAATTTTTTTTTTCGTATTTTTCCATTTTCTTGTTTTTAATCTGAAATTTGAGTTCTATGACCGCATTTCAGTAAAATTTGAGTTGTTGATTGCCTGTTAAAAAATAAAATGCATTTTTCAATATTGCGTCACCGCCATTTTTGCCGCCATCTTGGATTTAAAAATTTTAAATCATTTTAGCGTAGTTTGGGGGTCATACCTAAGCTCGACAATCAAAAATTGAACATCGAAAAAAAATTACGTAATTCGACATCACCAACTTTCATCTTTCAGCATTGATATTTTGGTTAAGATTAAATCTACACTGAAAACCCAACCGTGGTAGTTGCTACCATATTGTAGGGTTAAATTGAGAACACGCACTGACGTATTTTGGCTAAAAACATTCCGTGCTTGGATTGACTGATTAACGCAGTCAGTTTAACTATGTCGTGAGCGGTATGGTAATGTTAACCCTCCAATATGGAGAGAATGATAATGATTTTGTAATTGCTACCATGCAATTTTGTGGAAGCATGGTTCATTTTACCATATTTGCGTTTACTTTTACCAAAAAGCCGCAGTTAATTTAATAAGCAGCATTTTTAGCAAATGTTCTTAAAATTACCATGGTCGGGCTTTCAGTGTAGAGTTTTTTTTTAAGGAAACAAAATAGCTTATAGGACCTTTTCAAAAAATACTCGTGAAATATTTGTTTATACTTAATAAAACAACCATTTTTATTTTTATTTAAATCCATTTGGACTTGATGCAAGCGCCAGGTTGCGTTTGAAAAGGGGAATCTAGCACTACAAAGGGGTGTTTTTCTTTAAACTCAAGATTCCTTCATTTGAAAATGTCTAATTTTCAAGCGAAAAGTGAAATTCGAAAACTATTCGACTATATTTTATTTCCATTTAATTTTGCCCGCTGAATCTAAATCTGCCCTCAGAATTGGGCCAAAGTGTAAAATTATTGATATTTGGCCATATTTTGGATTTATATGTAAAATCATCATGTAAATTCGTGTTCAGGGTTTGAGAGATATGATTGTTATTGAAAAAAAAAAAAACTAAGCAAAATTAAATTTGCAATCGAAGAGAACTGCTTTATTTAAAAAAATGTACCGTTTTCAAATTATAGCTACCGTAAACTGGGGTCAATCGGGACACATGGGGCGAATTGGGACAGCAGTTTTAACCATGTAGGAGCACAATATTTTGATTTTTCTGGTTGGTTTCAGTTAGAACAGACTCAGGCCAACAAAATGTGTACATCCATTTCCAAATTTAAAAGCTTCAAGTGCTAAAAAACTGCTGTCCCTATTCAGACTGTAGTCCCGATTCACCCCAGATTACGGTACATTTAGGTATAAATTTAGCTTTTTAGATTTTTTGAGTTAAAATGTATTTTTTTTTAATTTACAACGAAATTTCTCTCCGGAACTTTGAAAATCGGGCATATTGTTTCTTAGATACGGCATCACAAAGAATTCGAATCGTGTCACTAAATTAGCATGTAATTTTCGAAATACGATATTTATTGGTCCGATTTTCAATGTAAATAATTGTAACTTTTGCTAAATCTGTTTTATTAAATAAAAATATTGCAAAATTTATTAATTTGAACATAAGCTTTATTTTTAAATTATTTAAGACCGTTGCAAATATTTTCAAAGCTAACGTCGCCAACCCCCCCCCCCCCCCCTCCTTCAAAGTCGGCTTGAAAAATCAGAGGGCAAAATATTTTTTTAGGAAAACGTCAAAAGTTTAATGAAAAACTAAATTTTAATCAACCGAAAACCAGTTAAAATGCATTTTCCTGCTTTAATAATCTTATTTAGCATGTTTGAACTCCTTTGAAGACATTTTAAATTTTCATGAAATACCAATGTACAGTCCCACGAAAAAAACATTTTTGCACGAAAAAAAAATTCCTTCAATACATCGATATTTTGAAAACTAATGATTGGAAGCAACTGGACGCGTGTAAAATGCATTTTGAAACACTTTTTTCATCCAACTGTTGAAACATAGGCTTGTTATTTTTTATATTTTTTTTATTCCCCCCCCCCCCCTCGATTTTGGTAAGAGCCGAGGGACATAAACTTCAAAAAAAATATTTTCAACGGCCTACAGAATGGAGTAACCGACGCGATTGGTAGTGAGCAATGTATTTCTTATGGAGCGAACTGTCAAACTACCAGTCGAATCGGGTATTCCATTGAGAGGGGGGTTGAGATTTACAAAAAAGTGTCCACGTGGTTTATGGATGGTCCCGTAGGTACTAAAATTTCTTCCATCTCACTGATATTTTGATTCGTAAAAAAATAATTTAGAAAATGGGATTAGGATTAATTTAAGAACATTTTAACTCAAACTATTAAATTGATGTTGATTAAGACAAACGAAGAAATTCAAATGATTAGGCCGTTGCAAATATTTTTTGAAGTCCAGAATTACAAAAAAATAAGCGAGCGTTGCTCAAATATTCAAATTCTAGCCAATCATTTTCAGAAAGCAAATCGTTCGTTTAATTATTGATTCAATTGCTTAAAATCAATGTTATAAAAAATATTTTGAAATTTGTTTATTGACACGGCATCAAACATACATTTCTAAAGTTTTTTTTGGAAAAGGTCCTATAAACGATTGACCAAACTGCCGGCAGCATGCGAATCATGGTAGCTCACGAATGATTTAATCGGCACCGATCTCGTTTGCGATAAGCGCGTGATTTGTTATATTTGAACCAAAGTTGAGGAAGCTTGTTCTAAGGAAATATTTTACCAATCTTTTTCACCGTGTCAACCATCATCACAATCATTAAGCCGGCGTGAGAATCGCGTTTCTTCTTCCTTCTATACCTCATTCCGGTATACCATACCATTCAAAGTTCCAACCAACCAACCAGCCGGTCAGTCAGTCAGCCAATTCATTCCGTGGTGTATAGTATAGTAGGTA
Source organism: Culex pipiens pallens (assembly GCF_016801865.2). NCBI lineage: Eukaryota > Metazoa > Arthropoda > Insecta > Diptera > Culicidae > Culex > Culex pipiens. Next base: position 94,732,443 of record NC_068937.1, on the reverse strand, counting down.
TAGATGGAAACATCCGCAGCAAGAAGTCATCGTCGGGAGAATATATGAAAAATAAATTCGCGACTCGCAGTCCCGCTCAGTACGAGACTTTACGTCGCTCGGCTCGGATGTGTTCTCTGCTTCTTAATACGCGACTGTTCAAATCTTCGGTCGGCTCTCGTGTTTTCGTGACTGTACTAGCAGACACTAAGATATTGACGTGTTCAAGAATCACCAGCTGACGGAACGGACTCCTGCTCGTAACCGGCCGGTCGGAACCTGTGTGACTCCTCAGCATCAGGTTACACACAGCAAAACAACATAAAACTGCGCGCTGAAGTCGATCCGCTTTCGTAGATGTAGGAGAACACGGCGAGAGCTGCCGTGTCGTTCAGCACGACTTGAGTGAGCTTGCGGGGAGAGGTCTACACCGGCAAACGGGGCGTTGTAGTGAAGAGAGGAGCCGTAAAATTTAATAACAATTTCGCGTTTTTTTTGTTGTTGTTGCTGTTTGCTGGTGCCTTCAAGCTTTGATGAAGTGAGAATAAAAGTGAATTTTTACGTTTTCCGAGTTGGAGTTCTCCCTTTCGATTGGAATACCGGGCCAGGGAAGAAGTGGCTGGCAAAGTGCTGCTGTACGTTGAAGAAGGTTTCAGAACTAACAAGAACCGGGAAGAAGTAGCGAAGAAGCTACAGCAGTAATTACTATTACACACATTTGCGGGAGAGTGGAGATCAAGGCGGGATGATGATCGGGAGGAGCTAGAAGAAGTTCGGTTTCTGTGTCAGACTCGCTCAGGTGTGGTGTGTGGTCTGTGAAGGAAGTGAGGAGGATCGCCGGGAGTTGTGTGGTATTACATAAGGAAGACTGGTCTTCAGTGAGGAGGAGAAGGAATAGGAGAAGTGGTGCAAAAAAGCAAGGCAAAGCTGGAGGAAGTGGTTGGAGAAGATTGGAGTGGCGAATTATCTAACAATGATGGATACCTGGATGCAAGAAGTGGTAGGTTTCCGGTAGTGAGATAAAATTGTTTTTTTTTTTTTGCGAGAGAATGGTGGAGATCATTAGTGATAAATCCTACCTTGTTTTTATTAATTCCTCAAGAAATCTGTTTTTGAAAAGAAACATAAATTTTAAGATATGTATAATGATACAACAGAAATTGAATCATCTCCATCTTTCATATTACTTTCATATCTCACTAGTGAATTTCTCTCACCCACGAAAATGAGACGAAGTCTTGCGAGAATAAAAAAAACTTCCGATGATTTTTTTTCCCTCAATTTCACTCTAGCAACGTTTTATTTGATTACTTTCGCTTTGCTAACAAACATTGTTTATCTACGAAAAGCGACAGGAGAGTGATGTTGATTTTGAGGCGTATGACGTTCTACCTACAAATATAGTGAAATTAAATAATTATGAAATTAATTTTCTCAGCATTCGTTTTACCAGATATATAATTTTAAAACATGTATTTACTGATTCGCAAAATTGTGTTTTTTTAAAGTGCTTAAACTAGTTTTAAACTCCAGGGTGATTCAGATAGCCACTGAGTTTCTTACAAATTACAATTTGTAAATTAAATTAATTACGTCGCATGAGCCAAATGTTTCATTAGAAAAAAATACAATTAAATGTTTGTTCAACTAAATCTATTAAACTTTAATAAAATTAATATCAATTTATAGTTAAGTCAATAAAAATATAAAACTTTGGCGTTAATTTATATGTGAAAAATCTTTTTCATAAAAATATAAATTTCAAAGGCAACTGTAATTAGAAACTTAATTTTACTGTTCGCTGTGAGAAATTATCTACGTTTTCAAAAATTCAATGATAGCACGCCAAGCCAGTATGTTTGTATTACATTCGTATTTTTATTTGGAGAATCAATGCAACTCCGGATTACAGAACTCAAGAACTAAATTTGTTATATTTTAAAGATATTTTTGAATACATTTTTAAGTGAGTAATTTTCAAGAAATTAGTTTTGTTCGACATTTTTTTGTTTTGTATTTTTTAGTATTGTAGTTTTTGTTTTGAATGAAACTTTGTTTATGCATTCTGTATGTAAAAATAAAGTTTTGTCATACAAAACAAACGGAATTCTTCGGGCTGGTCATACAAAATAGGCATGTTAATGTTCTACAAATCATCGTTTTTTTAACTGCACCGTTTTCAAGTTCATTTCGAATAATGTTTAATATTTTATTTGAAGGATAGTTAAAGCATAATTATTTTCAAAAAGCTGAGATAATTTCCAAAAATTAAATGAGACTTTGGTGATCGGAATTCTGAACTGAATAGAAACCATTGGTTCATTTGTTTTAATGAATCCAAAATTAAAAGAAATCTAAACTCAGTTACAGTTTCAATTTTTAAAACCTTCGTAAAAGTGCTTCTCTTTTGATTGCAAATATTTGCCTAGAGTAAAAAAAACTAAAGTATCACAAAATGCTTCAAACATTATAACAGTAATGATGATGTTGAAATGATAAATAATATTTGCTGAAAACTTCAAAAAATAATTTTTATTGCCGTCAACAGGGGTGACATTTTGTCTGAGGGTGAGATTGGGTCATACAAAAATGCTGAAATTTGTATGACCCAATCTCAACCCCAGACTCAATGTCACCCCTGATGGTAAAGATGGTAATATTCATCAGGGAATGGTGACAGATTTTGTGTCAAAAAATGTGTAATATTACATCAGAAATATTACATCGGCACACAAAATCTGTCACTATTTGCTGAAGAATATTACCATATTTTTTTTCTGTGATTATAAAAAATAAAAATCATTTATTTTATAAATTTAAAATGAATGCAAAAATCGTACTTCTGCACGATAAAATTAAGGGGTCTTTAGTCGAAAACAACGCCAAAGCTGATCCCAACCAAAATTCATTTATCAAAACCTTGGATAAGTACCTACCATGTAATAATGAATGAAAAAGTAAAATGTTTTTCCTTTTTTCAATTCGTTTCGAAGAGTGCAGTTTGTTGAAAAAATAGATTGTAGAGATATGGAAAGTAAAAATTATGCGTAAGATAAATATTTGAAGTTTTGTAACAGTTGAACACAATCATAGAAAAGCTTAATGAGATTCATGGATATAACAATACTGGATATAGAGAGAAAAAAACCCATAAAATATGAGAAGATTTTTTTTTTTCATAAAGCAAAAATTACTCATGGTATCAAAGAATTGTATCCACTACATTGCCACGTACATGCAATTTTACGCACTCGGTTTAATCTTTTGTTTATGATACAAAAATCTTAATTCATTTGCATTGTGCAGCTCACAATTCTTCATCTTTTGATCGTTCGATTTCAATCCTGAGATGTTTTTTTAAAAAAAAAAACTAAAAAAACTCCGTGCATTGTTGTCGCTCTTCATTAGAAAGAAGTTTCAATCTTGTCGTGCTGTTTTGACGCACCCTGAAAATTGATGTAAGTGCCAAAGGGATTTCAGGTCAGAACGCGTTTGACACACGTACATCCCCGACTGCCGTTAACTTTTGTAATTATAACTCGGAACTCCGGCAACCAAATTCAGCTAAACTCCGGGCCAATGTACAGAATGGCCAGCCAAACAAAATGTGTTTGTTATTGTTTTCATTGCGTGCTTTAGTTTTTGTTTATTCAAGGTCAAACGTTAAAATGAGCTTTTCTCGGAACGTCATAAAGCGACATGCGGGAAGCAAAACTGAAGATCATTTTGTAAATCTGAGTATCAAAAATTGACAATCATTGAAACATTTTCAAATGAGGGCAAATGTAAAGCAGTATTAGGAAATTCATTTTGTACCGCTTTGCGCATCAAAAGCGTAAATCACCGAAAAAAAATGTGCTCCAAATATTTTGCAAAAAAAAGCTTTTAAAAATCATTATTAAGCGAATTGCAATGACCTTAACTGAATTTAAAGAAAAACATGCAAAAATTCAACCACAATTAATCTTAAACTTAGTTCAAGGCACTTTTCGCTAGTTAATCTAAACCTTCATTTTTGTTGTAAAGTTGCAAGTCAGTGATGCAATAAAGTTGATTGCTTTCCCAAAAAACAACAAAAATCTCCACAACCGCTGTCTCCAGACATGAAATTAGTTGAATTATCCACCGCGAAACTCGTGCCAAAAGTGGTGGCTTTTTTCACCTTACAATTTCGTATGAAAAGCCATCTCCTGAGCTAGAATGAACGCGTCGACAGGAACTGTCAGAATCAAGAGGGGAGAGGAGAAAAAACAAGCTGCAGTTAACAATTATTGCAAACAAAAAGCTTGAACAACTTGCAAAAAGGCAGCCCATTCTCTGCAAAAGTGCACGCTGCAACAAAAAAATGGCACATCATTTATCCAACTTTACAGACTTTATGGTGGGTTCACCACAAGTCACGATTTGATAAGGGTGACGTGTCTTTATTTGATATTACATGTTCTCTTTTTCAAAAACAAAAAAATATCAAAATAAATTTTAATTATAATCATTGTTAAATTAAAAAATCGGTTTGATTCCAATCATTTTTTTTTGCTTTAAATTATTGTTTAAAAGTGGCAACCAGAAGAATTGATCGCGGAAATAAGTATCGCGTGCAGCGTGAGCTGACAAAAGATACACGCGTTTCCTGTCAAATGTGACGCGAAAAATACCAACAACAAGATCAGCCGACCAAATCGTGTGACTTAAACTGAATCTTGTGTTGCGTTTTTGTTCCTCTTTTTTGCCAAACAATTATTCTTCATTAGTTAGTGTTAGCACGCGGTCTCGCCGTTCTTATCGTTTTTGCCGTGGCGATCTTGGCAACGCGAACAAAACAAAACGTTTGAGCAAAACTGACCGTTTTTTTGATGTGATCGAGGCGGCGCAGCTCAAGCTTTTACGATGCATTGTGACAGTGACAGTGAAAGATCACTATCTGTAATGGGTTTGTGGCCCCAAAACAATTCAATCTATTTCAGCAAGTTGTGCATTGTGCGGGTTTAATTGCTAGTCGGCTAGTGTCAGCAGAAGTGACTGCTGGAGAGGTTAGTTCTCGATTAAATTTTCAAAAGGCCCTATCTGCATAGGAAACCCATGAGGGATAGGTTGTTTTGAAAATTTAATCTAGAGTTAACGAATTAGTTGAAGTGTCATCGTCAGGAAGTATATGAATTTGAGTTGTTGTTCAAATTCAGAATTTATGTAAAAGAATGCCAATTTGATCAGTTTATCTAACAAATCTAGAATTAAACTTTTTCAACTTTGTTAGAAATATCAAATATTCTAAAATTTTCTAAGTAGTGGAGATTACTTGATTATTTTCATGTTCTGTTACAGCTTCGTTACAATTACAGCCAATTTTCCAACTTAATTAATTGTTCTAATTTGTTCAGCTTTGTTATAACCAGACTAGAGCAGACAACTAGCCGGCGGCGTCGGCTAACATACTAGTTGACAACATGACTACAACTATAGACTGTCACAAAAGTACACAAACATTCCCATACGGCCCAATAATCATCGTGTTTGTCATGGTAAATAAATTACGACGCCACAGTGCCTTCACCAGTGATGGTGGTGCTATTTCGCACTATATCGATGTAGGTATAGTGCTTCCGATAGGCTTTTGCCACCGGCTCTCTAGACTCTAGCACGATACCAAAAACAAACCTAAAGAATGAGAGAATAGAGCCAAAATAACAAATTAATTCTCTCATTTCTTTCAAGCTATGCTCACCAACACATAAAAACAACTGGCGTGATGATGATGATCGTGATGACGATGATTTTGATGATGCTCGACGAGCATTCATGGTTGTTGTTGTGTTGATGCTGGATTTAAAGTGTATCGTGACTAGCTTTACCTTGAACTTGGCCGAGATTTTCTCATTTCGCTCTCTTTCTCCTTCGTCACTGCTGAATGAGTAAACGACGAGAAAGGCTTTCTTCGTCGTGTACTTTAATTGTATCGCGAATGATAAATTTGTATTAGGTTTTACACCGTGACGTCATTTGACAGCTCGTGTGCACTGTTTACATGGTCTTCGTCGATTGTCGACGAATTTCCCCGAACAAAATCGACGACCGCATCGAACTGTGCTAAGTCCATGTAAACAGTGCACTCCTTTCTAACCTCCAAATCAAGTCGGCGTAAAACCTAATAGTGCGTGCGGGATTTGTGAATGACTTTTTCAGAATAATTTCCAGATTTCGGAGATTTTAAATTCTACATTTTGGCAAACTATACCATATTTATAGTTAATTTTTCTCAAACCTTTTTAAATATTATACAGCACAACAAATCATTTTATAAAGTGCCTAACCAAAGTGATGCAATGATTCTTCCCGTGAAAGTCACTTACCTACCAAATATTTCTGTTGCTGGGTCAGATAATGTGGCAAAGGATTTCCAACGCAGAACAAAATGTTTCAATATTTATAAATCTTAAATCACGCTTCAACAAAGTAGGTGTGCTGCACTCATGCATAATCATTTAGTAAACTGTTGAAGAGTGCAAAAAAAAGAACAAAAAGTAACAGTTACCAGTAGTGTAAAATTCCACAAAAAAGTTTTTTTTTTAATAAGGAGATAACAAATTAATCAAAAGACAATTTTAACTGTAGCCTAGCAGTATTTTTTTGAAAACCAAAAAAAAAAATTTGATTGAGGTGCAATCAACACCACTTTACCCTACGTGAACACCGTGATTATCAGCTGTTCGACAGCAAAAAAAAAGTGACATTCGACCTGCTGGGGCGCACAACCCAGACTACTTTGCGCCAGGCAACGAGAAGACGCGTGCCTTTTGAGATTAATTCGCAATATTCTCGAGGTAGAAAATGCAATAAAATTAATTAGAATTCAGTTTAAAGAAAATATGAACTATAGTCATTAAAACATCAACAGATATCCAAAACTGAAAATTCTGAAAATTCGCTGAAAAAATCAAAATGTTTTTAAAAATATCGAAATTTTGCCCCCAATAACCTAAATTTGGGCCACCAGTTTCAGTTCTATCTGGACTAGGGCTAATCGCTGCACATGACCAGCTGATTTTTATGTTTTGAATCGGTTACACTCTCTTCCGTCCGTGGAGATAATTGCGTTCGTTAAAATCACGAATCCACGGGATGTGCGAGCAATCAGCTGAGAGGAAAAATGCAACACTTCGTAACAGTAACTGTTGCTGAGAGTTGCACGCTAGTTTAACTCATTATCGATTGAAAATAAATCCAGTCCAGACTTGGTTATCCAAAGATTGCTTAGACTTTTTGGAAAATTGAATCATAAACCAAAATACGCCATTTTGGATTTAAGATGTCCAGATCTGGAGTTTTTTTTAAGGTCCAATGAACCAAATTTTCAGTTTTTGCTTTTTGGGTGTTTTTTAATATCTCTAACTCAAGGCGGTTTCAAAAACACCCAAAAAGCAAAAACTGGAAATTTGGTTTATTGGATCTTTAAAAAAAAACTCCAGAAATCATTTTAGATCATTTTTGGCAAGATTGCTGGGGTCAATTTTAATCTGAAGTGAAATTTTTCCTAAGGACTGTAGATAATCAAGTCTACACTTATGTCAATTAAAATCAAGAAGTGGGCGTTATTTACAAGTACGGGTATCATACATAAACAACGTTTGATGGCCACGTTGGAAATTTGAGATACAGATCAGCTGAAGTTAAACAATCAATCAGGAGGACTTAACACAATTGCACCCGACGTCGAGCCTCCCGAGCTACGAAGCTATGGAAAGGTCTTTTTCACCACAACGACTTATTATATTTCAGAAGGTTTAATCACTTTGATCTTTTTACACATTTTTCATTTATTTTCATGACGCCGTGAAGGACTTTTAAAATACACAGACAAATCGATGTCTCTGTGCTCTCTTATGCTAACTAGATAGGAAAACCAGCAAAGTTAGAACAAGTGAGCACAAAGGCATCGAAATTTGAACTACAACTACTGCTGATAAGGCACTCGAATATAATTTTTACTACAATAACCAGGCAAAACTCATCCGACGGCGTACCTTCCGATCAACGATGGTTAAGGAAGGACTTTTTTGCACAGCTGTTTCCAATCTACCACACTCCACAGTGAGCGAACATTGTACTTAATTAAACGCGGCTGGTTCCCTTATGTAAACAAAATCCGAGGAATTGATTGGTGATGGGGTCCATTTTGCCCCAATTCCCCATTTTTCAACAATTTTTCTTGAAGATCGGCATTTTTCTTGAAGATCGCTTTGTAGGTATTTAGAATTTTAGGCTTTATGAATGTCCCAGGAATCCAGTTAAAAATAACCTCTTGTACCGCAAAAATCATGTAGGGCCCATTTAACCCCAATTCCGCTATAAAAGCATATTTGGACGTTTTTAAATGCTAGGTCAGATTCAAAAAATATGAAAGTATTTTTATCGGAAAGATCAGACAATTTTACATAAGAATGATTTCGGACCCGAATGACTCTTGAGTTAAGTGGTCCTTAACCGCAAATAAATAAAATAAAATAAATAAAACATAAGAATGACTATTTGCACATAATAAATTGACACATTTATGATAAAAAAATGAAAAGAAATGGAAAATAACACGAAAAAAGGCCTGCGTGTCCCCGCTGCCAGCGCACAAAAAAAACTTAGAAGGTGCGTATTTTTTCTACATTGGTCCAGATCGTAATATTAAGGGGAAATATGATTTTCCGGAAAAATTGTGATGTGTTGGAGCTTTAGTGTCTTGAGAAAAGTTGTTGCAAATGAGAAGGGCAACCTATCCCTCTACTGCCCAAATTTTTTCTCGATTTTTTTATTTTTCCGTGGTCAGAAGCCGGGAACCGTGGTGTAGGAGTAAGCGTGATTGCCTTTCACCCAGTCGGCCTGGGTTCGATCCCAGACGGTCCCGGTGGCATTTTTCGAGACGAGATTTGTCTGATCACGCCTTCCGTCGGACGGGAAGTAAATGTTGGCCCCGGTCTAACCTAGAGGTTAGGTCGTTAGCTCAGTCCAGGTGTAGGAGTCGTCTCCCTGGGTCCTGTCTCGGTGGAGTCGCTGGTAGGCAGTTGGACTAACAATCCAAAGGTCGTCAGTTCGAATCCCGGGGTGGATGGAAGCTAAAGTGTAAAAAGAGGTTTGCAATTGCCTCAACAATCAAGCCTTCGAACACCTAGTTTCGAGTAGGAATCTCGCAATCGAGAACGCCAAGGCAATGCTGTAGAGCGAATAATTTGATTTTGATTTCGTGGTCAGAAGGTCATTTTGAGCAACTTTTGTTCTACGAAATCTATACTTCTCTAGTTTTATGTTTTTCTTGTTTTATGTTTAGTATTTTAATTTGCATTTATCTTGTTTGGTTTACTTTTGCTTTTGATAGTATTTGGCCTATTCTACTACCTACTATTATTACATTTTGACTATCTAATTTTTTCATGTTTTTACAGTCACTTTTTAAATTTTTTGCTTGTTTTTCACATTTTCGTTTATAGAATGGCACCATTATCATTTAAAATTTAAAAAAATAGGTTGAGGCATAGTCTTAGACAATACAAAAATTACTGCATACTTCTTTTTACCACACAGCCAAAGTTGACCCCTAAAAAAATACATTTTTAGAAACATTTGCAAAGTCACATAAAACAAGTTAAATTTAATACCCTAAAATTATATAAAATGTTAAGAGTTTTTCTTTCCAATGCTTCTTGAAGATCGAAATTGGTTGAAAAATTTCGGTGACTAAGTGGCGGTCATTTGTCCATATAAGCCCCTCAATAGGATAAACTGTTCCAATGAACGAATGAACACGCGAGAGGACTATACTCTCGCAAAATAGCACTTTCCTCACGTTTCTTATCGTGAGGACTATCCCCTCGTTCTTTAACTTTGGGTGTACTTTAAAAAACATCGAAAATTGTCCGGCAATATATTCTTCCGTGTAATGGAACTAAATCTGCCCTAAAAATTTAGCCAAAGTGTACAAATATCACCTATGGTTTCCTGTAGATAAAAATGTTTGAATTAAGTCAGTGAAAAATCAACTATTTAACTGATTAAAATTTTTAAAAAAATCTACCTTCACTCCAAATCAGAGGATAATTCACGCAAGCCGGTCCTCCTCCTGCAATTCTGGTTGAAAAAGAAGAGAGCACAAAAATCTGCTCGCGTGCAGCAGCCTTGACAGTGTATGTTGACCCCCATCAAAAAATGGCTTGCACTCTAAACCAAACACAAAAAAAGTTCAAGCAACAACAGTAGAAAAAAAGGTGGGGGCACACGCTCGCAACCATCCAAGACAGCCACGGATGATGATTTGGACAAATGATCATTCCCCCCCTTTCCCTCCTCCTATCTACTTTTGAAGTGCATTTTCGATATGAATTTGAGGGGGGTTGGAAAGAATAATAAAAATTTGAAATAATGAGACAGAGATAGAGTGGTTCAAGCCAAAATAAAAAAAATCACGTAGAAATAAGAAAACTAAAAGGAAGAAAAAGCTCCCAAACGCAACAAGACGATTAATCTCCGCAAATGATGCATTTGAGAGCGAATGAGAGAGAAAAGCTCCGTGCGGAAATTACGCTGCATTAAAGTGGTAAACTGCTATACAAAAAAAAAGATCGTCATCCCCCTCTTTTTTTGTTGTGTTTTGACGTTTGCTTGGGTCTATGGTTGGCGAATCAGTCAGTCAGTCAATACGGGGCACGAGCTGCTCTGCAGACTGACAGTCATTTGCGAGGGTGGCAAATCTCCATAACATTCGCCCAAACTGCATTATAATGGGGGGGTAGTTAGTGTGGGGTGTGTGTGAGGCAAAAATGTGATGCATTGGTTGAGTGATTTGAAGAGGTCTTTAAAAATGCAATTGCAGATAAAATTAAACGACGTATTTTCGCAAAAAAAATATTTTTTAAGAGATAGATAACATGCTTATATGCATTCGTCAACTTGTCAAATAACATTTATTTTGATAAGCTAACATGGTCATAGGTCATGGAAAAGCACGCTCAACGTTTCATCAAAATAATAAAATACAAAAATAAAATATTGAATAAATTTGCACATTTTTGAATTTGTTTTGCCAAAAAAATATGTAATTTTGATATAAATTGCAATTTACCAAAATTTTAAAAACTTTAAAGCCAACGATTCTTCAAAAATCCCAAAACTTGTTGCTATGCGCCATTCAGTCGTGTGCCTGCCTCTCGTGTGAAGTGAGGGGGATGGGGTCTTCACGGTTCAACGAATATCCCATCAATCAATGCAATAATGGTTGCTGGTGGTGCATCGTTCCGATTCAATTTTTATTTGCGAATTTTCAATCGCTGCACCTGGGAAGAACGTGGCCGTCACACGAGCTGAAATGAAGAAAAATCGCCAAAATGATGGAAGAAGTTGGGAAGAAGATTATTTAGGGTAAAGGGACTTATATTTTCCCAATTCAGTTTTAAAGTTTAACTGAGTATTTGAAAAATGTTTAAAGCTGTGGTTTTCTTTATTAACCTGAAATTTTGAATTTGTTAATTTCACCTTCAAAATGATTAAATTAAGAAAAAGGTTCAATCACTCTAAACTCACAAAATTAATGAGCTGCAGGAGCGTGAACCAATGCGAATCGAACAGTTTAAAGAATTTAACTGTAAGAACTTTTAAACTTCAATTTTTCATGCATCCACCGTCGGATTAGTTACTAATTTGTAGTGTCTTCTTATATTTCTTCTCAATCGACGTCGTTGCAAACAAAAATGGCATGAAATTAATTGGCCACTTCTCAATTTGTGTGTGTGTGCTTTCAGGTGTCCATGATGGCAGGCGATGGAACGCCCGCACGGATCAAACAGGAACTAATCGAGACCTCCTGCTGCAGCCCGTCGCCGTCCTCCCAGAACAACCTCCTGTACGGTGGATCACAGGGCAACACAAAGGTATATGAACAAGTCGAATTTTTTAAGTTTTAGTATAAGTTCTGGATTGAGCTTATTTACATTACACGCTTACACACTCTCACAAACTCAATCTCATTTTAACCTACCCAATCGTGTCCTCAATCCCCGCTCCCCGTGGAGTGCAAGTTATCTGCATAGATTGGCACGACCATTACCGTTCCTTTACACAACCGGACTTGGACTGACTTGATCCTAGCTATCCCACCTCGTTCCGCAACAAAAATGATGTGATTTGATTTTTTAATGTTCTTAGATGATTCGTGGACAGTTCAAATTTTCATTAGATTTTTATTGAATTTCAACTAGAAAAAAATATAATTTTTGCCTTTCTTACAAAGGAAAGGTTTAAGGTTTGCTTTTGGAAAACGCTTTTCTCAGAAATCTTAAAAAATTCGTGCACGGCGAGAAATCGTCCCAGGAAAAAATCCTATTACTAAATTGAAGGTTTAGATGCGCTCTTTCGATTGAATTTTGGCTCGAACCCCGGAACTCAAAGTCTGATTTTTGAGAGCCCTTTTTTATGAAATACTTGAGCGATGTCTGTATCCCCTCTTAAAAATTTGTGTCTTCCATCACTGGAAAACCGCTCGTGAAACCCACAATTTTTATATTTCAGATTTGTAGCCGTGGGGTCGGAGACGAACATTTTATTTTTCGATTCACAATTTTCGACCAGTAAATGTGGTCAAAGCCATTTTTAGAGGTTTTTTTTTGGACTATTTGAGGTTTTGCAGCGCGACTGTGTTTCAAATGTAGGTGGCGCCAAAATGAGGTTACTTGCCTAAAATTCAAAGTAGTTATGTCACAGACATAACCGGAATGGCGTAGACTACGTAAAGTTTTGATATGTGGACACAGAGTTTTCCATTTCTTAATTTTGATGAATTAGCTAGATACTTGAAATACATTAACGGAATAAGATCGTGAATGCGAGATGGACCCCCCGACACCTAGTAAATTCAATCGGACCGTGTACGTACCGGTTGTTGAAACGGAATTTATATACGATTCGAATTGAATTCCGATAGAGTTGACTTTTACTAGATAGAGATGGCAAATCTAATGCGAACAATACCGCAGCTACCATGTAAACATACTTTGAATGTGTTGATAAGTTGACTAGACAACATCGAATGGAGGAAGAAAAGAGAAGAACGAAAAACGTTTTTTTCGCGAACCGAATGGATGTTTGGTAGCAGAATGAGGGGGAGGGAGAGGGGTTGGGGGCGAGAGCAGCCTCAGAAAGCTGTGCAGTCCGTCGCCCCCGAAAACCAAAATTTGTTCCTGAAATTTAAACTGTAATTATTCATTGCGCTGCCTCACGCTGCCTGGGTGGGACGAGGGACGGGGAGGGAGGCAACTCCGAAGAGTTGGGAAGTTTAACAACTAGAATTTGGAAGTTTCACAACCACGGCTTGACCCACGAGAGGCAACTTTTCGGCGAGAAGGCAGCAGGCGCGCGCCTCATCTTGTTGCTGCCTCGTCCCGGGTGGGACGATCCAAACGGTCCGGCCATCGAGAGGCAACTGGCTGACGGTGACGACGAGAAGGCGATGCGCACTTCTTTTGCAGTTCTGGTCCCTCTCTCTCGTGCTGCAGCTGCTCTGGTCTCTCTCGTGCTGCTGCTCCCCTCTGGTCTCTCTCCTGCTGCTGCTGCTCTGGGCTGAGCTTTCCTGCTGCTGCTGCCGGTCCGACGTCTGAGACGTGAATGATAGAATGGGCTCTGGCGCGCGTTCTTATATATGATTTCGGCCCGCTACTTCCCCTCCTTTTTCGCGACCGACACTCGGTCGCGTTGCTCGGGTGATTTTCCCCTCAAAATAGGTACTTGACATTCCCGTCCGTGAGTGGGAAGCGCTCATTTTGCTTGCAAAATCTCTGCATTTTGAAAACATTTTAAAACATTGAATTGTTTCAATAGTAAAACTATTTTGCCAACAATGAAAGTTTTATAGCAAATTGCTGAATAATTTTCGAATCGAATGGAACATAAATCGTGTCGATTCGATTAGAGGGAAGGAAGATATAAGCGTTTGACGGATGACGCAGTATTCCAGGGCCTTCGGCCCGGGTTTTTTGGAATGGCACCCCAGTACCTTCGACAAAGACGTAGTCTACGTCAAAATCGTATGGCTTTCTGCCGGATTGAAGAACAAAATCGCTTATTTCTCATGATTCCCTGCATCAATCTTAATGAAACTGGTTGCAAAAGACGAGAAAAAATTTTTGCTTCAAAATAATGAACATCAATTTTTGGGCGAGCAAAAATTTGTCAACTTTTTCTTTAAAAAACATGTTTTGGAACACGAAAAAATGAGTTTCCCCGTATATATCAATGAAATAAGCAGTAATATAGTTGATAACAGATGTGTAAATGTATATCCAACAATTTTCATTGATTTTTGACAGACTTTCTTGCCAAATAGTCCAAATTACTATCTTTTTATAAATTTACAGTTTTCTCATAGAAAAATCAAACAAATATTGGAAAGTTGTACACCAAATTGTTGGAAATAATTTTTCTCATCCGAATCCGGCATAAGTTTTATAAAAATGTTGATTATGAAGGAAAAACACATTTTTTCAAAAAATCATAGGTTTACGCTATTTGTTCATAGGTGGCGACATGTGTCTTTTAGCTTTGCTGCAAATTCTCTATAACACTATCAAATTAAAAGAATTCAGTTTCAAACAAAAAGCCATTCGAAAACATGCGCTATAAACTGCTTGGGCCCAAAATTTGAAGCTTTTCCAAAATGTATTTCCAGAGATATAGCCATATTAGTGTTTTACGTCTTATTTTTACCCTATTTTTTCCTATTAAATTTTTGGTTTTATACAGAATCATATACTGAACATCAAATTCGAAGTCCCGGCTCGTTCTCGCTCGAAAGCTCGACAAGTCGTCAAGTCGAAGCATAAACGCCAGCACATTTAAATTTTTTAAGTGTTCTTTCTGGCTTCTCATAATAGATCGACAAAGTGCAAAATCGATACATATTTTTTAAGTTAATCATAGACTAACATAAAGACTGAGTACCCTTTTTTTCTTATAATGTCAATCCAATATGTTTTTCTTAATTAAATATTATTATCTTGCGACCCAGAATGTACCCCTGAAATTTAAAAAAATTACATTGGAGGTTTAGCCTAAAAAGATTCGAAGCTTTAGGTCAAATTCTCACTGGGTGGTATCATTATGTTTCTGAAAAATCAATTGCACCAATATATTTGTCGGAGTTTCATCATTTTGTAAGAAAGGCTCTATATCACCTCTGGTGATATTAAATCGGGTTTTTTAAATTGACCTTAATAGCTGTCAGTGGTTTCAATTCGCGTATTCGGATTCGCTGATTCGAAGGCATTGCCATTCGATTTAAGGAATCCACTCTGTATAAGGAATAATTTTTTTTAATAGAAATCTTTGAATCATTGATACATTTATATGTCTTTAAGAACTTTTTCATAATCAAGGAAACTGTATTTACTGGCGCAAAAGTATAAAAAAAAATTATAGTGGTTTTCCTACTTATGCCCTATGAAATGATGAAAAACATCTGTATACAGCATTTCCGTTTGAAAAGAGCCTAAACCGATCGGGCTCAACATTTTGTTGGGGTTCCCTGGCCAATATAATTAGCCAATAAATAAAAATCTTCGTCGATTTTTACAAAAAACCACCTTTTTCAAAAAAACATATCTCCATGCCATTTCAATCGATTTTAGCTGTTTTGGACGCAAACGAATGGTGATAAGTTGGTCTTTCTAAGAAAAATAGGCTAAAGGCTTAAAAATCTAGCAAAACATTTGAAAAGGTCGAATGAAGGTTTAAAATACCGTTTTGACGGTGTCTGGACCAAAGAGCTTATATCTGAAAATATATTTTTATCGGATTTCTTGGATAATTTTACGTAACATACTCAAAAATGGGAGGTATACCGTAAACCGGGGTGACTTTGATAGGATTTCAATTTGTTTTTAGAATATTTTCCAACAGGTAAGGTTTTTCTTAAGATTATTATTTTTAAAACATGTACTGGGGTAGGCCACACAAAGTCCATGCACTATTTCGGAAAAAAAAGTTTTTTCAATAGTGTTTAGAAATATAGTTACGTTAAAAATTCTTAGTTTGAATTCCGGGGTGATTTTGATAGTTATAGTTTTTCTTGTTAAAATCATATTTAAGATGTTCAAACTTCATTTGTACATTAAATGTACCATCACTAAAGTAGCTGATATAGTATTTAAGAAAAAAATCAATTTTTATATTTAGTTAACTAAGTGTATAAGCTTTTAAGCTAAATACATATAAATTTTAGGTAAAATTGTTAAAAAGTCGGAATTTTGCCTGAAATTTGTTAAAACTAGTTTTGTTTATAAAATTATCGATTTATATTGCATTTTATACTGAATTCGAAGCACGAATCACAAGTTTTCACATTTTACATGAAATTTGTTCAACTGAAATTGCCTATAAATTTAGAGAGTTTTTATAATTGTGTTTCAAAAACACATATTATTTATTTTTTACAAACTTTTTTAACCTTCTCCTAGTGGAAAATTGTCCAAAGAATCCGAAAATTCAATCCGTTTTTCGATTAAAAATCATGTTCTTTGAGAAAATCATGACACTTTGAGAAGTTTAAAATAATGACATTCATCAACATTTTCAACATTTGATTTGATTTTTTTTGAACATTTTCTTAACTATAGTTAACTAACTTTTTAAACTTGTCAAAATTTTATGAAAAGTTCTTCTCGTGGTACTTTGAACACTTCTCTACCACGTTCAGTATGTTTCTAAACCATTCCTTACGTATTTTAATTGTACTCTTCATTTTTCGGAAAAATCGCAAACCTATCAAAGTCACCCCGTTTTACGGTACATGTACAGGATTCCGAGATAAGATTTTTTGAAAATAAAAACTGGGATTTTCGGCGCGCCGCGCACTTTTTTCAATTATGACGAAAACTAGAAAAAATCAACTTTTTTCACTAAAACTGCGATAACTTGAAAATTTCAGCGATGACCTTTACATGTTTGGGTATCAAAAAATGCATCTTTTAATTACGAAAATTTTGGTACCCAAACATGTATGGGTCTAACATTCAGTATTACGTCCTTTTAAAATGTTAGTCTTGGTTTTTAAAATATTTTTTTTGAAAAGATCGGAAAATTTCACGAATGTTTCATATTTTAACATTGTAAATCGGATCAATAGTTGTTGATATATCGACGGTAGAAAATGGTGGGTTGTTTGGGTGAGACTTAGAAAACATCAATTTTCCTGTTTTTAAACCTTAGCATGGCAATATTTCAGCAACTATGGGTCGTATCAACAAAGTTCAAAAAAGCAAAATATTGAGATTTTTCTCAGCGATTCAAAAATATTTTTTTCAACGGTGGGCAAACATGTGCACTAATTTTAAAAAAAATGGAAAACTGCGACTATTTTCAAAAAAATCACCTAAAAATGGCTTTAACTTGAAAACGGTGCACTTTATCAAAATTTCACTAAAGTACTTTTTGATTGCAAATTTGATTTTACATCGAAAAATGAAGCTGAAAAATCCAGTATTGATTAAAAATTTCATAACTCGGTCAAAGATTTTTTGCACAACCTGGAAATTTCTGAAAAGTTGGCATTTGATGTCCCCTAAAACATATCAAAAAATAAAAATTAATAAAAATAGTGTTTTTTTGCAAATCAAGTTTAAGTGACAAAAAAATTAATAAAAAATCACCAAATTTTTTTTAACGTGGATATTTTTTTTAAAGTGTAGTCATTATCCATACCTACAACTTTGCCCAAGACACCAAATCGATCAAAAAATTCCTTCAAAAGATACAGATTTTTGAACTTTCATACATCATTTTTGTATGGACAGCTGCCAAATTTGTACACTGAAAGCCCGACCATGGTAATTTTAAGAACATTTGCTAAAAATGCTGCTTATTAAATTAACTGCGGCTTTTTGGTAAAAGTAAACGCAAATATGGTCAAATGTACCATGCTTCCACAAAATTGCATGGTAGCACTTACGAAATCATTATCATTCTCTCCATATTGGAGGGTTAAAATTACTATACCGCTCACGACATAGTAAAACTGACTGCGTTAATCAGTCAATCCAAGCACGGAATGTTTTTAGCAAAAATACGTCGGTGCGTGTTCTCAATTTTACCCTACAATATGGTAGCAACTACCATGGTTGGGTTTTAAGTGTATGGAAAAATTATTATAAACTAATGATGCAAAATGGCTGTTTTGGGCATACCGAAGGCCCCAAAAAAGTTTCAGTAGGATAAAAAAAATACAAAAAAAAAATCAAAAGTCCGAAATATGAGAGAACTGCTCCTTTCATTTGCGTCCTAGACAGCTAAAATCGGTTGAAATGGCATGAAATTATGATTTTTTGAAAAATGTTGTTGCGTTGCGAAAATTGATGAAATTACCCGTTTTTGGGACCACCCTAGCACGATAAGGTCACCCTAACGGCCAAACAAAAAAATACGGGTCAAATTATTTCGGCCAAGGAACCCCTAGAAAATTTTAAGGTGAAACGGGAAGCCAGCGCAACATTGACAGCACGACTCGAGTTTTTGGAAGCACCTTTAAGGAAAAAGCCGTAACTTAAACAAGTTTTGTCTATTGCAGACGCTAAACATAAAGCTAGCAAGCAATCTGTCGGGTTCGGACATTGATTTAGGTTGAATATAAGTAACTGTTGTCCAAGAACTCGCTTCCCGTTTTACCTTAAGACCTTGATGTCTTCAAACGTAACCTCTCAATCATTTCTCAACTTATTCCAGATGGAGTACAAATGCACCAGCGCAAACGACATCAGTGGTGGCGGTGGCGGCCACGGTGGCCTCACGGAACTGCACACCGGCCCGGCGACAAGCAACGGCACCATCAGTGGAGGCAGCGGAGGAGGACCACACTCGCCCGGATCGCCGGATCGACAGTTTTGCAGCTCGACCACGTCGGCGATTGGTGACTTTGGCAGCGACAGCACCAACCAGGACGCCATCAAGGAGGAGATTCCGCGCCGGCTGTGCCTGGTGTGTGGGGACGTGGCCAGCGGCTTTCACTACGGAGTGGCCAGCTGTGAGGCGTGCAAAGCATTTTTCAAACGGACCATTCAGGGTGGGTACTTTTGAGGTTGTTTTTCGAAAACAGTTGTCTTGAACATTTACTTTTGCAGGTAATATCGAGTACACCTGCCCGGCGAGCAACGACTGCGAGATCAACAAGCGGCGGCGGAAAGCCTGTCAGGCCTGTCGGTTCCGCAAGTGTCTGCTCATGGGCATGCTTAAGGAGGGCGTCCGGCTGGACCGGGTACGGGGCGGCCGCCAGAAGTATCGCCGCAATCCGTGCACGAATCCGTACCAGCTGCAGCTGACGCAGTCCAACTCGCAGTACACGGCCCAATCGCTGGAGGACATCAAAATACTGGAAGTATTATCGTCGTTTGAGCCGGATCCGCTGACGATCGGGCACGGGTTCGACCTGATGAACGGTGGCGGAAGTGACCACGACGGCGACAAGCAGACCAACTCCGACTCGTCGGCGACGTCCTCGTCCCGGGCGACGATGGCCATGGGTGCGGACGCGCAGGAAATGCTCAGCGTGCTCAGCGACATCTACGACAAGGAGCTGGTCGGCGTGATCGGCTGGGCCAAACAGATCCCGGGGTTCACCGACCTGCCCCTGAACGACCAGATGCGGCTGCTGCAGGTCAGTTGGGCCGAGCTGTTGACGCTGATGTTGGCCCACCGCTCGATACCCTTCTCCGGGCGGTTGTACTTTGCGACGGACTTTTGGCTCGACGAGCGGTCCGCGAAGGAGTGCGGCGCGCTGGATCTGTACAATCACGTGAGTTTCAAATTGAGTTCCTTGACAATTAAATTCTAAAGAAGAAATTCTAATTTCCAGTTGGCCCAGATCACGCAACGGCTGGAGAAGGTCTCCGCCACCAAGGAGGAGTACTACCTGCTGAAGGCGCTCTCCCTGTCCAACTGTGATATCCGGCTGGATAACTACGGCGCGCTCAAGAAGATCCGCGACAGCATCCTGTACGCGCTCAACGACTGCGTGCTGCTGATCAGGTGAGTGGGAAAAAGGGGATATGCAATACTGCAGGCATGACATAATGTATATTCATAAAGCGTCTTATGTTGACTGTCGAGTTCAATGATAGCTTCTAAAATGCGTTTTCAACTGAAGTCGAGTAATAAGTTTCTATGAAAGTGAGCAAGCAAATGACTTCAAAGGTCTGCAAAATAATTTTGTTAAATAGTGAGAATCGGCTAATTTGACGAAAACAGGACAAACTCTGAATCAGCCAAAGTAACACGAATTGGAATAATTACAACTTTAATTAGCCAATCTTCATGTAAAGACATTTATTGGGCCTGGCCAAAATAATTAGACCTTTTTTATGCCATTAGGTTGGCCAAAGGGTGCTCCGAAATTTTTATTTTTTTTTATTTTTTTGCGAGATAAACGAGATTTTACATTTGTCATAGCACTTCTCTGTGGAGAGCACCGAAATTGGCAAAAAAGATTATTTTGACATAAAAATTGATGGACAACATTTTGCAGGCCAAGGGTGAATGATACTGATGATACCTCTTCAGTTGACGCTTAGGCGAGGAACATCCTGGAAGGAGCGTCACTGACTACGTCCGTAGTCCTGTTAGATCATTCTTGATCAGGACAGTATAGCTCTGGTTCCTTGCAAGTGTCCTATTTTCTTACCTCCACGTTGGCTTGGTTTCGTCATCATGATGACAAAGTGTGACCTTGCTGGTGGCCTGTGGAAACGGATCGTAAAGCTTTGACCAGCGATGGTTAGAGTCGAGACGGCTAAAAGAAAGGGGCGCGCCAATGTGGGACAGGGAAGTAATTTGTGATTGTAGACGGTATTGTTTTGATTCGCAGTATGTTGAGTCAACTGCTGTGGATGTACCTGAACATCGCAGAACGGGGTTTCTCTTCTTTCTATTTTTATCTACCATCTATAGGGGCAGGGGGGGCAGAATGGACCAGGGGGGCAGAATGGGCCACCCTTGGTTTTGGGCTTTAGAATGGATTTAGACCAATTGTAAGGCAAGGGTCTTATAAAGGACGTCAAATAACATCACCATACCGATAACGACGTTTGAATTCATTGTATTTTTCGAATTATGAGCAAAAATGTAAGTTTGTTGACAAAACCACGCAAATGTTGTTTATTTCGTGGTTTTTAAATAAGCTTTCTGAAAAGTTGGATTGTTAGAAAAAGTCTGTTCAATGCTTTTAATGTTACTATATGTTACTACCCAGGTAAACACACAACAACGAAACCTTCAAATCATTTAGAGGCTTGGTGGTGGAAGTGTTAAATAAAAATCCACCTGGGGGCAGAATGGACCACCCTTTTCCTGCCTTATAAAAACAACCAAAAGTTAAGAAATTTGAGCTTAATTGATTATATCACCCCTGAAAGCTTCACAAATGCAACATTAATTGATTTTTTAGTTGTGTTGATGCTTATTTGTAAAAATAGTGTCTTATTACAACATATTAACACTATTTTCAAAAATTGTTGTTTTGGTAAGTGACTATTTTTATAAAAGTGATCAAACTTCATGGAAACTATGTTAGAAAGGTCCCTAAAGTCATTTCTTATCTCCCTTCAACGTTGTATTAGACGAAATGGCTTGTTTTCTAAGGTGGCCCATTCTGCCCCGCAGGGTGGCCCATTCTGCCCCGCACCCTGGAAAAGTAGTCGAAAAAACTTTTTTTTTTAAAGTGGCTTAAAAATCGTTAGTAAGCTTAAAATTTTCATCAACCAAGTATACAACATTGAAGGGAACATCCCAAAGCATAAGCCTACTACACTGGATTCATAAATTTGTATGTTTTTGTAAGGTTTTCGGTACATTTTACTTAGGCGGACCATTCTGCCCCCCCCTGCCCCTATACTGTTGCCTTCTGTTTGTTATCGTCAATTTATTTTCGAGTTTACTTTTTTTGATTCTCTTATTGCTCAACGCTTTTCCACTCTATTTTACCAATTGATGCTGCTGTAACAAACTGTCTGTTTTCCCTAAATTTGGCAGCGATGTCAATTTTGTTGCCTTTTCTTTTTATATATTTTTGAATAATTTTTCATCTGCCCTATAAATTCCCTTAATACAATCTAAGCTTGTTTGCTACCCCTATTTATAAACTTTTGTTTATTTCTGTAGATAATACTTAATAAATTGCTATCCAAGGGTCCTGATTTTCGGTTCAATGAACAGAAACCACTCACTCATCGCCTATCCATTCGTCGCCTGTTCCAACCCGCTAGCATTCATGAGCGAATGAGTCTCGCAAGCAGCCAGCGAGTGGCCCGAACTGTTCACTCAGCGAACAAATACATCGTGAAAATATTTGCCTACTCCGTCGCTCGACGACACTCACACACTACCATGCTCAGCGAAGAGCCACTCTCACAAAATGCCAGCGCGGCAGTCTTTTTGTCTTCACGCCCTCAGTTTGCCATCATTTGCCGAGTTAAAATGCGTAACCGGAAAAGAAGGTGTGCATGCCTGGCACGAACACTCAAAGCGTGTTCTAGCGTGTTGCTCGTACTGACTCAGAGCAAGGGTGAGATGTAGGTGTAAGGGCAGTGCGTGTTCGTCGGGAACCTGGTGCATAAGATCGGTCAAGGCCCGTTCTTACACTGAAAATTGCGAAGTTGCGATTCGCTTTTCGTCGCCAAATGTACATGGCGTCTTTTTCATGATGCTTTTTTTTTCGTCACGAGGTTCATGTAGTCTTTTATTTGACAAATTGACAGGGCTATATAAACAGGCACTGCGGATGCCAGAGATTTTGTGTATGTTACTTTATTTATAATCATTATTAAACTGACTTTACTGAAGTAACTTTTGCTCATTTTTTGTGGAGAGGTAGAAGAATATGCAATAAACCAAAAAGTGTCAAAATGTACATGATGCCTTTTGAATTGTTGCCGTCGAGTTTTCTTATCGTCTATTCTGCGTTTCTGCCTTTCGAACAACCACTTCTCCGAGAACGAGTTTTACTTCAGTCCACGCGTTTCATTTGCTGGTTTCTTCATTGCGGTTCTAACTCATTTTCAAATTTAATCTTGGGACTACTTTAATAAAGTGATTATTATTTGTTCCTCAGTCACCAGTCGAAATGTGCGGAAAACTCACAACAGCCCTTAATAAAATGGTTGATATGAACAAGATTATATTTTGAAACTGGTCGTGCGTGATAGTCATGACTGTGGAATAGGTGCACGAGCAAAGCTAACCGTCAACACAGTTGTGACAAACGCATACTTGGATCCAACCAAACTTTATGTGTTTGGTTGGGGTAGGGTGGGGTGACTGATGCTCAATTGTCCAAACAATGTTTATGACGATTTGTCAAGCAAACTAACTTTTCGTTCACCATCCCACTTTTTTTTTGCAGGCACAACCAGGCCGTGTCTCACCAGCAGCAGCTGCTGCTTCTGCTGCCATCGCTCCGCCAGGCCGACTACATCATCCGGAAGTTCTGGACGAACGTGCACATCGAGGGCAACGTCACCATGAACAAACTGTTTGTCGAGATGCTCGAGTCGGTTTCGCGATAAGTTTGTTGCTACCCAGTGTTTTTAGTCGTCACATTTTTTAAAGTTAGATTTTTTTTAAACATATTCGTGGTGATCTCGACCATTAATCTTTCACCAGTGGCGCTCACGCAGCAATTCGAAAAACTTTGTAATATAAATCATCGTTATGTTTCAGTTTTTCCCTTCTCTAAATTTAATACTAGGCACTAAGTGAAAATGTGTTTTAGCCTCATTCTACATTTGTTATGTAGTGGAATTATTTCAGTTCTAATCTTAATTTTGCTAGGAAAAAAAAAACATTTTATTTGTAGAAACCCAAATAAAGTCTCAACTATCTCAAATAAATTTTCTTATTTTCGATGGTTCTCTAAGAACTTGCAACGTTTTAAAAGCAGATTTCTTGTTGTCATTCTCTAGGGAAAGCATGGTTACCTTTCGTTTTGCAAGGTTCGGTTCAAGCCTCGGAAAACGAAATCATATTACTATGTAAGCGCTAACACAAAGTCAAATTACACTAAATATAAGTTTCACTAAGATAAGTTTCATCAAGAGTGTGTGCGAGAGAGTGAAAGCTGTGTGATTTGAGACTTCAAGTTTGAATGCAATCGTCGGCACATGATCGTTGGATCAAACCATTTAAAAATCAGGGACTCGATAGGTAGGAATGGTACAAGAATGCAGTTTTCGGGAAGTGTTGTTCAAGCTGTTTGTTCAAATTTTCATTCATTTCGCGCGCTCGCGGATGAGATCGAACGTCGTCCAGCGAAAATCATACATTTCATTTGTTAGATGTTAGATGCAACTACTTAAGGCGTTAGGCGGTTAGAACAAACAAATGCAATATCACAAAAATCGTGACTTTCGCTTTAATACGGTAGGAATCTCTAGGATACAGTCAGAATAAAAAAAAAAACAAAACTGAAACAAAGTTCGAATTCCAAACGTCGACTCGATAAAACTCACACACTGAAGTAAAAAACAGTACAACTCTTTTAAAATGCAAGAGGAGAAATATATATTTTTCACTGAAAAAAGCACGCTAAAATTTAACCAATCAGTTTGTTACTAACCTAAAATAAAGCACACACCCTCACAAAAAAAAACAAATTTCACTCACACACACAAACAAACCTTATCCATTAGGCGTTACAACTGTAATAGTCAACACGTGCGCGTTGTGTATTTACTAGAATTTAGAGTCAAACCCCAGAGAAACCAATAGGCGATAAGAAAAAGCGGGAAAAATACCAGTGAGGAATATTAAGTAAAACAAAAAAAAAAAATAGAGAACAGACTAATATAAAGTTAGTTTATTAAACTGAACGACAAACCTCATACCAGTAGTGTGGTATTGAAGGATATCTTATACAAATAGGACACGCAAAAAAAACTCTTCTGGGAGGATGGATGAATAAAACTGTTAATCCTTACGAGAGCAATGGTACGTTTAGGCTGATAAGCGGAGCGGATGGGACTATTATTATTATTAAATATACCACAGACAATTTATCATTTATGGTGAAAATATATAAATTCAGCCACATGAAAGTAGAGATGAAATTAAGCAGCACGGTGTTTGATATTTTCGAGGTGGTGGAGTATCACAAATTTCCCCTTTTTACAGCATATCAATCTCGAAAGGCTGATACGGAGCTCGGAAGGAACGCAAAACTCCATATAAAAAAGACCAAAAAACGTTCAAGAAAATGGTCACGGAAAGATTTTTCTAAACCGGTACGTAGCTGAAAAGGACCAGAAACGAAATGTGGCGTTTGACGTTTCATCGCGCAGTGCTTGTAAACAAAATGTTTTGATGAAAAAATCAAAAAAATTGGATTTGCTTTTTTTAAATGCTACTGAAAAATTCCAAACTTAGGGGAAATATACCCTTTCTAATCAAACACCTATCTTCGTCATATGAAGAGTTTGATACTCGATTAAAGCTCCAAAAATACTATTTAGGCTGTAAAGTAAACTTACCAGCAATAGCACCGCCTCAAGTAAGCACGCAAATGTATGCCACTTACTGGCCAAAAAAATCAAATTTAATGCACTTCTGATCATAATTTCTATTTTGCGAGACCATTTCTCATCATTTTGGTGGCACACACATCCACACGCAAGATGAGAGCTTAACTGCACAAGAAAGTCGCCATCAATATCTTTTCACTTGCGCTAACGTTTTCAAAGCGCTTAAGATATGAAATTGCTTCCAACTACCGGCAACATGTTCTTTTGAACATTAGTTAGTCACTCACTTGAAAAATAATCCCGAAACATGTAAATAATTAGCAAGCGCCATAAAAAAAAACAAACGCGCCAAGTCTTTTGACGTTGGACTTTTGACGACCCATTCCAATCGAAGGCTGAAGAAAACCGAGCGAGAAGCAGGCATGCCAGATTTGCAGTTTTTTTAGCACAGGCTCAATGCTCTAACGTATTGTTTAACTATGTTAATCGTTGATTGGCTCACAAAAAAGATGAACGCTTTACGGTTCTTCTGCTGTAAAAAGTTTTTCAAGAGATTGTTAAATCAAGTTAAATTCATTTGCGTTTTTGTGATGTACCCGAAAATCTGCAAAATGTGGCATGCCTGGCGAGAAGCGAAGGCAAATAAAAAACAAAGGGTGGCCACCAACACCACCAGCAGCGCCTGTTGGAGTGAGCCAGGAAATTTTCTCTATAAATGATACTTTTCGTGAATGTTCGCTTCAAATTTCATCAATTTTGGCAGCACTAAGCAGACCCAAAAGAGCGCTGGAAGAAAAAAGAACTAAGCTGAAAATAGAAAAATGGGCGTGGCCCAATGCATTCTCGTCTGATTAGAATATATTGGGAAATATTTTTTTTAAATGCTTGTAAAAGGAATAGCATAACTTTTAATAAAAGTGCAAATAAACAGAAAAGTTCACAAAAAGTTGCTCTACTCTTTGGTGTAATTGGTTTTGTTAAATTTCAAGGAACACTCCAGATTATCCAGCATCATTCAAACACGACCGCTTATTAGGCTTAAATGGGTATATTTCCTCTATCAATGATTTAGAAAATATTATTAATAAAAGGACATAAACTTTGAAAAATATTTGCAACAGCCTAATTAAAAAAATAGCTCAAAATATAATCAAATTATAAATTCTAAAATTTAAGATTTCAAAAATTTAAAATAAAAAAAAATTTAAAAAAAATTTAAAAATATGAATTTCATAACAATGGAAGTTTAGAACATCAAAAACTCAAATATTTAATTTAAAACATTCTGCAGTTTGAAAAAAAAAACCCTAAATCAAAAGTTAAAAAAAAATGTTAAATTAAAATTCAAAAATCAAGGAATTTGCTTCTAACTTAAAATAGGGTATTCTAACCAATAGTGGACACTAGCGTGTCCCAAAAAAACACGAAGTCGAGGAAATCAATGTGATCAGTTCTCAAATGATAGATAATCATGTTAGAAACAACTCTCTCATACATGAAAACTTTCGGAAAAAATCGTTTACCATGTTCCCTGGGCATTTTTTTTGAAAAAAGTCAATTTTTTTGACAATTTCACAAAATTTGCTTAGAAAAAATGAAAAATCTTTAAATTTCAAATAGGCTATACTATAAAATGATGGTCTGTGGTCCATTAAACAAGTTAATGTATCGATTTGGCCTATTAAAACCATGTTTTCACTTTCCCGGTAGCTTTTATGTCGAAAAATACGTGTTTTTTGTTATTCTTTTTTTCAATATTTTCCCTCGGTATTGAACACAAAAATTTCGTCATCTGTAAGGATCTTCTAGGAAATTTTCCGCTGAAGATTTTTGTCTAAGCAACTTTGAAGTTTCATCAATTCTGAGCTGAGATATTCCAGTTTTTGTAAACAAATAATATCGAATTTCTGAAAATGTTGTAATTGGGTCCTAAAATGAAGCTTAGATTGCTGATATTATTGTTTACAGCGATAAAGCTTATTTTTCTGAGTACAATGACCCTTTGTACGACCACAAAGATTTTAAAATGAATTTTTAAATCAATTTTGAAAAATTATCCTCGCGGTCCTTCTTGACAGAAAAGCTCCTACTTGACAGCTCGTTCCAAGGGGACCATAGTTGATCCATGGAAAAAATGTTGTCTTGTCAATGTTTTTTTTTGCATTAAAATGAAAAAAAGTGATCAAAAATGGTTTTTAATCGTGTTTTTTACCGTTGTACATAAAAATTGACATAGGGCTTTAGTACCCAATTAATCATCTTTGGCATACATTATTAAAGGAAACTAAACCCAAATTTGAAGTTAGGCTATATCGCATCTGTTTTTAAACATAATTAGCTCATCCTTTAATACTTAGGCCACCTGGTGTTGTTTTATCATGGCACACTACGTGCTAAATCAATGAATTACTTTTAGTAAATAACTCATGTTTAGAGCATTTTGTATTTAAGCCAATCGATGCGTGTTTGCTGCGTTTCCTTGGATACAAATAAACAAATAACAAATAAAAAAAAAATAGAAAAAAAAACTTCGTGGTCAATTGTCCATAAAAAAAACCTTTTTTGTATGGAGCTCGGACAATCGCCATCCCCGTACAATCGAACCTTATATTTCGATGCCTCTATGCTCTCTTGTACTAAGCTTGCAAGTTTTCCTATCTAGTTAGCATGAGAGAGCATTGAGTCATCGATTTGTTATTTGTTTATTTGTATCCATGGAAACACAGCAAACGTGCATCGATTGGCTTAAATGCAAAATGCTCTAAACATGAGTTATTTACTAAAAGTAATTCATTGATTTAGCACGTAGTGTGCCATGATAAAACAACACCAGGTAGCCTAAGTATTAAAGGATGAGCTAATTATGTTTAAAAACAGATGCGATATAGCCTCACTTCAAAATAGGGTTTAGTTTTCCTTTAATAATGTATGCCAAAGATGATTAATTACAACATTTTCAGAAATTCGATATTCTTTCTTTACAAAAACTGGAAAATCTCAGCTCAAAATTGATGAAACTTCAAAAATGCTTAGACAAAAATCTTTAGCGGAAAATTTCCTACAAGATGCAAGTATCCTTACAAGTATCCTTACAAGATGCTAGTATCCATTTCCCAGAATTCCATTCCCCAGAATGCCATTCTCTAGAAACTCATTCCCCAGAATTATCCATTCCCCAGAAAAGTTTTGTTTTTTGATTAGGAATGTACTTTATTTCAAAAAGTGATCAGTTTTAAAGTGTGAAGTGTTTAGATTTCGCCTTTATGTGATAACTGCTGACAAAATTTGAATGTTTCCTTCTTTAAAGAAAGGAAATGTTCAATACCGAGGTAAAATATTGAAAAAAGTATAACAAAAAACACGTATTTTTCGACATAAAAGCTACCGGGAAAGTGAAAACATGGTTTTAATAGGCCAAATCGATACATTAACTTGTTTAATGGACCACAGACCATCATTTTATAGTATAGCCTATTTGAAATTTAATTTTTTTTCATTTTTTCTAAGCAGATTTTGTGAAATTGTCAAAAAAATTGACTTTTTTAAAAAAAATGCCCAGGGAACATGGTAAACGATTTTTCCGAAAGTTTTCATGTATGAGAGAGTTGTTTCTAACATGATTATCTATCATTTGAGAACTGATCACATTGATTTCCTCGACTTCGTGTTTTTTGGGACACGCTAGTGGACACCCTAGTAGAGCCAACGAGCATTTTTCACAAGTTATCACTATTTTAAGCACTATTTCATAACTCATTGTACAGAACCATGAAATCTGAAGACTTTTGAACAATTCTGACTATTTTTTTCATCAATTAGGCTGTTGCAAAATTTTTTTGAAGTTTGGTGCTATCCCATTCCCCAGAATTCCATTTCCCAGAATCCCACTCCCCAGAATGACCCATTCCCGAGAAATATTTAGGACCTTGAAAAACATGTTATGTTTCACATCTGGCATAATGCCATTTAGCATAACGCCGTTTGGCATAACATGATTTGGCATAATGGTCAATTGGCATAATGATATTAAATTTTCATCATTAATTCAATATTAGAATCGCTTTAAGGGGTTACATACATGTAGAAATTCACAAAATTTCATATTACAGAAATTTTATTAAATCAACTTCAAAGATGATTTTCTATTTCTGAATTTTTCATGAAGATATTTAATGATTAAAGTAGGTTACAGACGATTTTAGCTGAAAAATTTGCCATGCGCAAAGCGAACTGTCAAACTTTGCCTTCTCTGAACACCGAGTTGATTTATGGGTGCCACGATATCTTGAGATGGGATAGACCAAATTGGCTGAAATTTTTATTGAAGACTCGCAAGACATATCCCGTGTGCATGAGGAAACCCGATTTTGAATTTTTTTTTTTTTAAATACAAAAATCAAAAAATTTCGATTTTTTATATGAAAAACATAAAAATATTTTTATTTTTTTTAACAATAAACCTTTTGAAAATCGTTCTTCGTCATGCACACGGGACCGGTTTAACGAGTCTTCAGCAAAATTTGGAGCCGATTTGGTCAAAGCAGTGTTGAGATATCGTGGCACCCGTTTTTTGAAACTGCTAACTTCAAATGATACAACAAAATTTCCTCAAATTTGTTTTGTTAACAGATGAAAATATATATGTTAATGTCCTGAAAACAGATTTAAAAAAAGTTTGATTTTGTGCTCGAACCAACCTCTGACATTTTGGCCGATTTACATGTATGTAACCCCTTAAAGAAGACATCGTGACTTGGGATAACTGCTGACAATAATTGATTTTTTTTCATTCTAAAAATCTTTTTACTAAGGATAACTGCTAAAGGAAAAATGTGTGATTTTACCACTTTTCTGGTGTAATGTCCTTTTTACAGTCAATTGAGGTAAAATTACATCATAAAAGAGGTAATATTCAACCTTCGAAATTTACGCCATTTTTTTTGCTGTGAACTTTAAAGGGAAATTTCAACTATTGTCAGCAGTTATCACAAGTCAAGAGAGTTTTC
This sequence comes from Culex pipiens pallens, assembly GCF_016801865.2. Taxonomy (NCBI): domain Eukaryota; kingdom Metazoa; phylum Arthropoda; class Insecta; order Diptera; family Culicidae; genus Culex; species Culex pipiens. The sequence goes on along the minus strand of NC_068937.1, from coordinate 94,701,941 downwards.
CTTTCTTTAAAGAAGGAAACATTAAACTTTTGTCAGCAGTTATCACAATAAAGGCGAAATCTAAACACTTCACACTTTAAAACTGATCACATTTTGAAATAGAGTACATTCCTAATCAAAAAACAAAACTTTTCTGGGGAATGGGTCATTCTGGGGAATGAGTTTCTAGAGAGTGGCATTCTGGGGAATGGAATTCTGGGAAATGGGATAGAACCTTGAAGTTTATGTCCCTCTGAAAATTTTGTTTTGCCCCCTGATTTTTTGGACCAATTTCGAAGGGGGGCTAGTGACATAAACTTTTAAAAATAATTGCAACGGCCTTAATTGCTTTTATGCAGAGAAATAGCCATCTGAAAAAAAAGTTTTTTTTGTCTGTAATGGACCCCCTTTCCTATAGTACTGGGTCCATAATCCGATTGTGGTCTGTAGTCTGTCTGTCCATGGCACTTCCACTTGCATTGACGTTTAAGTTTTCGCTTAACAGAAACTGGGGGAGGATCAGCAATCTAAACAAGCTTTCGTTGTAGCGATTTGGTGTCTTATGGACATGTATAGAGCTAATTAAAAAAGCATTTCTATTTCAATATAATGAGAATTGGTCTTTTTAAACGTAAGTTATAGCCTAAATACGATGAAAAAGAAGCCATTTTCAAATGTTAATGTATCAAAAGGTGATGGAGTCGACCTTGCTCTAGAAAAAATTGAAAGTACACATCTGAGAGAATATGTGCTGAAATCATGACAAATGTCTTTTTATTAAACTCACAGCAGCCAAGAAAGTTGTTGTCTTCTTATTCCAAAATTGTTGAACTTACGGACCCAATCCTGAAATAATTCGATTATGAAAATAGATTTTTATTTGTTGTAAATCTTTATGGAATAGTAGCTTTGGGGATGAATAAAAAATTATATCGATAGTTCCCGTAGTTTTGAAGATACTTAAATGTCCGTAACAATAATCTAGGTGCAAAAGCTCTGGCTGAGGTGCACCGTTAATCTTTTTTTTAAAATCAGCACGTTAAAACCGCCTACCTCACCTTACTGAGAAAAAGCTATTAAATCACTCAAAAAATTACTTTTTAATTTGACCTCCTTCACTGTACATGTACATACATATCGATTCAGAATCATGTTTTGAGAAAAAGTCTGTGTAGGTGTGTGTAGGGTTGTGAACAAAAAATGTCTCTGGACTGGCTCAACCAATTTTGCCCGTTTTGGTCTAAATCGATCTTTCATGTGGTCCAATAAGTCGCTATTTAAAATTATAATGTTTCGTTGAATATTTCAAAAGCTCTGACAACCCTGTCGACAGTTTTGAGAATATGAAGCTATATTTAGAGAACATCATACCGAAAAAATACAATAATGTGAGTAAGTCATCAACCACCTTTCGGTAGATCAAGTGATGTTTTTGCGTATAACTTTTGATAAAATTGACAAAATTATTTTTTTTAAATAAAAATGGTCATTTTGACAAGCTCTACGAATGTCTAGAAGGTATAAAATTGTACAATGATTTATGAATTATGAAGAAACAAGTTTTAACTAAAATATTTCAGGAATTAATTAGACACTTGTTGTTAATGCTCCAAAAACTGTTGTCCGGATTCGTTTATAATTATATGAAAAAATAAAAGAAATGATTCCTCATTTCTAGTAGGGACGTCAAATATTGAACATTGCTCAACTTGTTTATGGTATGTTTTGTAACCTACAAGTTATATCGGTGATGATTTTATCGATTTCAGTATTCACACGTGGAATCAATTCGATTTTCAGCGGTTCGGAAAGACTGTTTATTATGTAAACATTTTCCGCAATACATTGTTTCCGATGTCGTTTTCGTATTTAAATTTTATTTTCCTCGTTCCATCCCAAACGTTTCATGAGATTTTTTGGTTATCTGAAGCAATTCAATTATCCTCGTCGCCAGTTTTTATGTACGAGGATTTGTTCAAACGTTCGAAAATATTAATAATATGCTTCTATTCATTTCTTGTCTTGTACCGATAGTACGCGAAACATGTTGCATTGTATTAAATCGTGTTGGCTTGTGTTGAAATCGAATGCCAACATTTTATTATGTCATCATTGTCATCAATGTTAAGCCCGGATTCAACCTGAAATGATCTCAAATGTTTAAATTTAAAAAAAAGATCCAGTAGGTACGAAAAACACATTTTGGGCGTGATTTTTATCTGCAGGGTAGTTCAGTGTATGTTTGCTGTTTGAAACCTGTGCCGCTTGAATTTGCAGTCGCTGAAAAAATCGTTCTATTATCGAAGTTTGACTTGTCATCACGATTTTGCGTTGAAACATAGAAAACCAATAAAAACTCAGCTTTTGTTTATTATTATATAGAATATATATTTATAATAATCTTCAATTTATAAAATATAACAAAAAAAAATCTCGTCTAAACATTGTTTTATGTTGTTGTAGTTGCTGCTGTCTGCTCTTCGTTCTTCACGCCGTTTCGCAACTTTCAGTTTTGTTGTTGTTGTGTGAGTGTGTGAAAATTTCAATCTGCAAACTCCAACATAAATAATTGTAAACTAGAAAAATCGTATCTAAACCTTTACTTTCCACTTGTTTGTGCTGCAAAATTTTCGTTTCTGTCTTCTGGCTTGTTTTGAGTTAATTTGTTCTATTGAATTTCAGCATTTCCTAGCCTACTACTTTTGCGCAAAAACGTGAGACGGCCGTGTCACTGTCACTGGGGGAAGGTTGGTGGGGCGTTTGTCGCCTACTCCGATCTGAAGCGCGCGCACGCGCACAGTGGAGCTTAACAACTTGCGTTCTGAACGCTACACAGTACAAATATAGAAATATATTTTGTTTGTTTATTTTTTTTTGTTTGTTTGTTTTATCCAGTTACTTTCCCCAGCTGTATGCTTGTGTGGATGTGTTTGTTTGATTTGTGTTTACACAATAATATAGTACTTTTTTTGCTTACTTTTTGCACATATCTATTACACATGGACATAAATATATTTGTTAGCATATATTTTTTTAATTTTCGATTGCGCCAATGCTGCCAATCTTAACCGTTTGCTCTAAAATTATTGTATCTTTTTCCATCTGTCTTGTCTTGCCTTGTAGTGTGTCTGTGTGTATACTTAGTATATGTGTTCAGTTGTCCTTGCATCATTCTTTTTCAAGTTTTCGTTTACTCAGGTAATGTTTGTGTAAAGTTTTTCTATATCTTTCGCACTTTGGAGCAACCGTTATTGTTTTCCACATAACTTTTGTGTTTTTTTTTCTTTTGTTGTCTTGTAAATATCAATATTCCTATAAAAATCTAACACTCATATAAGTATAGTTTTTTGTTGTTGTATGCGTGTGTGTTTATTTGTATCATTATCTATATCTCACTTATACTAAGCAACGTTTAAATTACACTCAGTTTAGTATCTTTTTTTTTACTTCATTTCTCTATGTATATGTAAATCTTCTGTTGCAACTTTATAGTTTAGTATTTTTTTTATAACGAAAACAACAAAATCGCTTATCTTAAAAATGAAAACAAAATCATCTGTGTGAGTGTGATTGTGAAAACGCTGAGACGAACGAGACGACACCACCGAGTAGAAAAGAAGAAGAAGAGGTTAATAAATAAAAATACCCGAAAAGAAAAAGAGGGGGGAATCGAAGGAAATCTATCCTAAAACAAGAAGAAAAATAACGTAACATATAAACATACTATGATAAACAAACAAAGGGGTGAAAACATCGCAGAACTGATTGGTTTCTATGGTTAGTTTCGGGCTTAGCCTACTAAGATAGACATAGCTTGCTTGCAACACTGAATCGCACAGGTTCCTTAGATCTGCTGGTTTTGTTTACCTCTTTTTTTTTACGCGTAATATTAGTCTACAGAGTTTGTGGGGGGGGTTAAGTTTGCGTCACAACAACATTTAACTCGGGTTAATTGCACAATAGATGCCACACTCTGTTTGTCACTTGATTCCGTTCAAATTGGTTGGCAGTTGGTACTCTCTCTCGTTTGTGTTCGATTTTATTTTCTCTCTTTCGCATACTGGCAGGAAAAAAAGTGTTTCAAACTTGAAAAAATACTGAGAACGCGCGCCGTTTCCAGAACAAATTAAACTAAATAGATTTTTTTGCTTTATTAAATAATCAATAACAACAAGAGTACACATCTCTATCTCGCACTCGCTTTGATACAGAACATCGATTGCCGCGCGCGGGTCGGGTGAAAATTTCGCTAATAAATCATCTGTCAAACGGCAAAGCGAACAAAAACAAAAAAAAACAAAAATAAACACTAGAATTAGTAATGACCTGAGCTTTTGCATATATACTTTCTGGATATTTTGCTGCGCATTTTGTTTATCTACTTTCTATTGTTCTCGCATCACACATACACACACGCGCGCGCCGCATCTGTCAAAACATTAATCACAAATAATCAGGTGAGAGTAAATCGTTTCTTTTACGTTTTTTTTTGTTTTGAAGATCATTTTCACTGTCAAAGCGGCGCCATCTTGTTTTTTTTATGGTTTAATATTTATTTATAAGCTCACTCTTTTACGCACGTACACACAGACACACCTATGAAACACAATCTTAACCTAAATTGGAGGGAGGGGGGGAGGGAGGGTGTTAACAAACAAAACATTGAGGTCACACCATTGTTCTCGCATGCAGACACTTATCAGAATAATCAACAACGAATGAAGGGTGAGGGGTGATTCAAAACTAAACGTCAGTGAGTGTGTTGCGCAAAACAAAACAAAAACGTAAATATGTCCTAAATCCTTGTCGAACCTGCACGCGAATCTTGTCGTTTTTTCTGTACATCGATTGTGTCCTAACCCTAAAATGATCAATAATTTAAGTTTTCGCGGAAAGAAGAATAAACATCAACAAAAAAGTGAAATGTCAAACTATGTACAAAATCGTAAACAACCGAGCGAATAAATAAGTTAAATAAGCACGCAACCATTCTGTCAAACTCTCGCACGCACGCAACCACGCACTTTACTCCCACTCGCGCCACACGCGGTGCCAGCTGGCGGCACCGCCGCCGACCTGCTGGCCCTAACTGCCGTTTTTGCAGAGGTTCAGCGTGCCACCACTTCCGGCGGTGAGGCACTCGTCGCTCTGCTTTAATACTATATTTGGCTCCAGGATGGAATGTTTGCCGCCGATGACCGAGTCCCGCTGGCTGTAGTAGTCGTCCTCGTGGTTGTTGTTGTTATTGTTTAGGGCGCTGTTGTTGTTGTTGTTGCTGGAGGGACTGTGGCCGTCGTGGTCCACCTCCATGCCCTCGTCCTCGTCGTAGTTGGGTTCGGATTTGATGTTGGCGATCAGGGGAGGGGAGAGCTGCTGCTGCTGCTGCTGCTGCGTGATGTGGTGCTCGTCGAGGCCGTTTCCGTTGATGGGGGGGTCCGGGAGGGGCGTTCCGGGATGTCGGGGACTTTCCATGCCGTTGTTGAGCCGCAGGTTGAGTGCTTTGGCTGCGGCGGCCGCCTGGATGACGTCTTCGATGCCGAGTTTTCGCTTTTCCGCGCGCATTTCCTGCTCGTACTGTTGGACCAGCTTCCGCTTCGAGTAGTACTTTTGGTACTTTTGGCTGTCCAGCATCTTCTTCGAGGGGTTTCCGGTTCCGTTGTTAGGGCTTCCCGTGAGGTTCGCGTTCGCGCCGCCACTATTGTTGTTGTTCAGGTAGTCTTCGCTGAGCAGGGCTGCGGCGGCTGCGTGCTTCGCCTTCATCAGCTCCTTGAAGCTGTTGCGATTGGCTGCGGCCGCTGCCACCAGCTGCTGTTGCTGGGCGGCTGCGGCTGCCGCAGCCTGCTGCGCCTGCTGGACAGCTTGCTGCTGCTGAGCGTGCGCCACGGCCTGCTGCTGCGCTGCCTGAATCATCTGCTGTCGCTGCTGGGCCAACTGTTGCTGCTGTTGCTGGTGCTGCTGCTGCTGTTGTTGATGTTGCTGGGCAACGGCCGCAGCCTGCTGCTGCTGTTGCTGCTGGTACAGACGCTGCTGCTCCTGCAGACGAATTGCGTGCTGCTGTTGCTGCTGCTGGTAGTCACGCTCCTCGTTGTCATTCGTACTCTAGAAGAAAAAAATCCCCCGTCAATCCAAAGAAACTTCAACTCCCAAACAAGCAACCAACCTCGCCGTGCAGTCCCTTGACCTGCAGCGCTTCCGCAACCTTCAAAAAGTTCGGCAAATCCTCATATTTCACGTTAACCTGCAAGAAAACCATAACCTCATCATTTCAAAACCCCCAACAAAACCCAAAAAGATCATCAACTCTACCTGCCCGCTGTACATAAAATCCAACAGCCCGGCCATGTGGTGCGCGTTCACGTCGGTCATGAACAGGATCGGATGCTGCGAGGGGTGCTCCAGGAAGATCTTCTGGAAGTACGGACTGCACACGGAAAGGACGAGCTTGTGCGCTTTGAAGATTTTGCCGCCGGCGGCGATCGTCACGTCCACCATCTGGCCGTCCCGCTGCAGGCTGTGGAAGCCCTTGCACATGTTGCCGTGGAAGCCGCGCCAGGACAGCAAGTACTGGAAGGGAGAGGGGAGATTTGGGGGTGAAGTTAGTTAAAAAAACTGTGATAACATTTGGAACGATGAGTAAGTTAAC